>NC_057796.1:494430422-494620939 GCF_018294505.1 Triticum aestivum
AAGAGCAGTTTACTGAAACTGCTGTATTCTGCAACTGTTGTAGTACCCCCTCCGTCCGGAAATACTTGTCCTGCAAATGGATAAAATCGAAATACTTGTCCTAGAAATGGATAAAATCGAAATACTTGTTCTAATAATGAATGTACCTAGACTTATTTTAGTTATAGATACATCCACTTTATCCATTTCTAGGACAAGTATTTTCATACGGAGATAGTATTCTGCAACTGCTGTGTTGCTAATCATCAGACAGTTAGGTTTTGGGAGTTGTCTGGACTGTTATATTTATTAATGTTCTAAACGCTTTTATATTAGTTTACGGAGGGAGTATATAATAAGTATATAAAAGTAGTTGAATGGAAATAGCTGGTATTTGCATTATTTGTACATAGAGACGATGCTAGAAGGTGGTTTGAAGCTAATTAATTGGTTGCTGGGGAGAAAATCACAACGCAAGTCAGAAGTTCTCTTATCTTTCTCTACTTTGGCACTTAATTGGAAACCCAAATCAGTCGAGAGTTTCTTCTGTTTGGTTGGACTGCTTTGAATAGCCTGATGTGATCCAAAATTCAGGTGGTATCCTACAGTAATTCAGTTTTGTGTTGTACTACATAGGTTGTCTTGTTCGCTAATTCTGCAAAACAGTTCTCCAACGGTTGCTAACGTCAATGCAGAGTAGAGAAAGATAAGAGCATGCAGGACTGCAAGAGTGATGCGGTGGTTCTAGCAGTTCATTCTCCAGGTCAGTCCGTCATCAGAAAATGATTTTGTGTTCTGACTCAGATGGAGTTCTCAACGTGCACCTGACCTGGGCACCAAAATCCCGGTGACTTGCTACATTTAGCGGCACGCGTACGTGGTTTCTGATTTCAGTAACACGCGAACAAAGTTCAGGTTTTAATTTTATCCGGCAGAACTGCAAGAATACTACTTCTACTCGCCTGAACATACAGATTGAATGAATGATGCTAACATTCTTTGTTCTGAGACATCCGTCCAACCATACATGGATAAGTAGCGTAACAATTAAAACAAGACTTTTTTATTTCTTTCTCTAGCAAGGAAAAAGAAAGTCGTTGTTGATTGCATATTTGTTGTAAACATTCAGGCAACCATGGATAGAGAAGTACTAGCATAACCATTAGTACTAAACTTGGATGACATATATGATAATAATACTACTGTAGGCGTTACTCTCACATTTTCATGACAACCTCCTTTGCCACGCTCCATTCAGCCGGGAGGATTCTAGCTATGAGCTCCTTGAGGACAGACGGGCAGCTAGATGTGAGATGCTCATAACCGTCGCTTGCCATCATAGCTTTGAAATTGGAAGGAGAATCAAGGAACTGTAGACAAGCCTCTTTGAGACGAGGGAAGCCATGCTGCTCCGCCAGAGCCAGACTGGTGGCCACCATGTTGGAATCCATGTGAACGCACAACTTCTCCTCGCATATCTGCTTCAGCCTCACAACATTGTACCTGTCAGCCGCCACCAGAAGATGGCCAGCCATCACCACATCAAGCTTCAGTGTCAGAGGGACCGAATCGGTGTACATGAAATGGAGCAAGGACTTGAACACATCGTCTTCCATGTCACAGATTTCAATAGGGCTGGCAGCAGAGCTCTCCTTCATGGCGCCGAGGAGCTCCGCTTTGAAGACGGATGACCGAGCAGCGAGTACGCACCTATGAGCGGAGATGCTCTGTCCGCCAACTTGGAAAGTCAGGTCTGCTGCGTCCTTGTTCTTGAGGAGGTCGCCGAGATGCCGGTCGAGGTCGCTTGGAGGAACCCTTGCTTCTTCGCCGTGGATCTCCTTCATGACGGTGACATCGCACCTGATGTTGAGACAATTGTCCCTCAGATGCGACGATACGTCCAGATCATCCCTCTTGATGTAGTCATGCCAACCCCTGCTTGAAGAACCTTTCCTCGAGAAGGTTTCTATAGAGCGGGCGGTACGGGTGTATGAAGGCACCGGTTCTCCATTCTCGTCAAGTACACTGAATGTGAATTTTGCCTTCACATCTTCGGCGTCGGCAGATTCAAGCCGGAGAAAAAGAGATATAAAATCGTCATAACCCTCATGGCCACCGTTTGGGAAATATCTCACGACCCAGCTGTGGCCGCCAACACCGAAAGGGGTAGAAGTCACACACTGGCCGTTCTTGAGAAGCTCCTTGGCTCTTGAATATCCATCTACCTTGAGCACATATGACCGCGCATATGACCTTTCCTCGGATGCAGACACCATGGAAGCGGAAATCTTGCATTGCTCTGCCATTCTGGAGGTGTAGCCTGGAGTGGGATACTCTAGAAGACTAGTGAGGGGAAACATTTTGCTGCATCTAGCTAGCTATATATAGAGAGAGGAAAGTGCACTCGGGAAGTCAAACGGAAACGCTGGCCTCTTCACACCTCGATCTACATATGTTTGCGTCCGGTCCACACAAATTTGCTGCATGCCATTTACTAGTCGTTCATCATCACGAGGAGGCGCCATTGCAATGCCAACGGACAAGGTAGAGTCCAGGGCAAACAAAACCTTTTCATCTGCCGATGCAATTAATTATGCAATGCATGCAACGATGGCGATTTTCCCGGCCCGTCCGTCAATGCGACCCAAGCATTTAATGCTTTGCACAAACAAAACTTTGCATCTGCCTCCTGTTAAACATGTGTCAACATGTCACGTTACATCTAGCATCATGCATGTGGCGCAGCCATCACCTTGTGTAACAAGTCTTGGGTACTAGTTTTTTGAGTTGTTGATTGTTTTTGAGATAGCTAACCGCTTAGTCCAAGCGGTGTCTTGGGTACTAGTTAGAGATAGATTCTATTCTCTTATTATTATGTTTATCTTTCTATCTCTTCTCCCCATCCCACATGTATCTCCTCTGGTTGTTCGTTGCTAACAACCTATCGATGTAACGCCACCAGACGTCTCTCGTTCAGATCAATACAATATATGCGGGCTCTCCCTATATGGAAAGTTGAGACGCTTCCATACAATATTTCACATGGTATACAGACAGAGCTGTCCTCTTCCCCTTTGTCTAGACATGAGACATCTCTTCCATCCTTGATTCGACTATGCCGACATCTAGCTCGGTTGTCTCCTCCAGCCTCAACAAGAATGTGTCCGAGCCCCCTCACTAGATCCAACTACGTTCTCTAGCGTGCTCAAGCTCGTTCCCAAATTATGGGGGCGGGTCTCTTTGGGTACATCAACAAAAGTGTAGAACAACCTCCCAAAACCATAACCGGCAGCAAGAATGCCGAGGGCAAAGATCAGGCTGTCTCGAACCCTGCTTATGCGCCTAGGCTAATCCAAGATCAGGAGATCATTGCATACCTCCTCCACAATCTTTCCAAAGAGGTGTCGGTCCAAGTCGCATTTGTGGAAACCTCCCATGCCATCTGGTCGGCCCTCACCAACATGTTCTCTGCCAAGTCTTGATCTCGCCACAACCACATCTGCACCGCTCTCACCACCGCTCAGAAGGGAACCCAGTCCGCCACTGCCTACTTCGGTCACATGCGGGTTTTTTTTTGAAAAGGAGGTTATCCCCCGGCCTCTGCATCAGAACGATGCATACGGCCATATTATCGATAAGCAAAATGTTCAACAAAAGTCTTGATGTCTCAAAAAGTAAAAAGGCTCACAAAGAGCATAAGCAAAACAACAGGATAGCCACAACCGGCAGGCAAAAACAGATAGGAACTAAGCACCTATCCTATTACATGACCGCCATCCAAACCGGTTGAAGATAGCCCGTGCTACCCTCTCCCATCGGATAGATCCAGTAACCAAACGCTCCCTGGCCTCCGTCGGAGTGAATAGCGACCACATACGGATCAGTGTAGTGGCCCGGAAGATAACCTGCAAGAAATGAATATTTGTTGTTCTGTTAAAAACCAAATCATTTCTGCAGTTCCAAACCGCCCATAATAAAGCACATACTCCTACACGGATATGTCTCGGTGTTTCTGAATCTATCCCATCTAGCCACGTCCCAAATAACGTGTTGATAGTATTCGGAGCAGTAATATTGAATGCTATGTGGACAGATCGCCACAATTTTTTTGCCAATGAGCAGTCAAGAAAGAGGTGCTTGATGGATTCATCACTATCACAGAAACTACATCTTGTAGCTCCTGTCCAGTTGCGTTTTGCCAAATTGTCCTTAGTTAGAATGACTTGTTTATGGACTAACCACATAAACACTTTAATTTTAAAGGTATTTTGAATTTTCAAACATGTTTCGAATGAGGAATAGAGTTAGAGTTGATAACATCCAAATACATGGATTTAACTGAAAACTCTCCATTCTTAGTTAGTTTCCAGCACAACTGATCGGGTCGTTGAGAGAGGTGAACATCCATCAATCTTCTCACAAGATGGAGCCAAACTTCCCAACGGTTTCCCGCTAACGTCCTCCTGAATTGAATATTAAGAGGATTGGACTGTAATACTATTGCAACATAAGCGTCTCTTCGCTGAACAATATTATAGAGAGAGGGATATTGGAGTGCAAGGGTCGTCTCCCCTAGCCATGTATCCTCCCAGAATATCGTGGTAGTACCATTTCTAACTACAAATTTTGTCCTATTAAAAAACTGATTTCACTATCATCAGTCCTTTTCAAAAAGGCGAATCAGTCGGCCTTACCGTCACCTGGGATAAGGTTTTGGATTGAAGGTACTTATTACGCAGAATCTGGGCCCATGTGGTATCCGTCTCTATAGATAGCTTATACAACCACTTGCTGAGAAGACATTTGTATGTGTTTGATCTTATATACTTGATTGGACTATGGAGTGCATATTTAGTCGAGTCCAACATCAATATTAGTGAATGATTTCAGATTGTTGGGCACCGCGGAGAGTTGTGAGAGGAGTTTTGTAACATAGTTATATTGGACAATTGATCTTCATATGAATGAATCATAAAAGTTTAGCAAACAGTTTAGCAATCACTTAAAAAATTTCATGTTGTAGGAGTACATGTAAAAAAAATCAGAGTTGTTCATTCACTTAGAAATTTTCATGTTGTTCATTGACTTAGACATGAGGGGGGACGTCGATCAACCCCCTCTCACCCGACCAACTCTCGAGTCCACCCAAACCGGTCAATTTTTTATCATATGTCAAAGTTTGACTTTTGACATAGATTTATCAAGAATGCCCCCATTATGGATGTGCACAAGTTGATCCAATTTTTTTTGATCTCATCTATTATATATATTCTTCTATATGTCACATTGTCTGTCAAAGTATTGAAGAAATCCATGCCTTCATCATTAGCCAGAAGTAACAGGCGTATGATGCTATGAAGCTCTTCAAAGTTGTTTTGAAATGGAGTTCCGGATAGAATAATTCGCTTTTTTGGTACGAATTTCAGCAAAGGCCTTCCAAATAGCGATATTTGGAAGGCTCTTGCTGAACTTCGTACCAAAAAGCTAATTATCCTATTCGGGACTCCGTTCCAAAACAATTTTGGAGAGCTTCGTACCATATGCGCCTGTTACTTCCGGCTAATGATGAAGCCATGGTTTTCTTGAATCCTTTGACACTAGACAATATGACATATAGAAGGGTAGATGAGATCAGGAAAAATATGGACCATTTTCTGCACATCCACAATGGCGCCATTTTGTTAAATCCCTTAAAGGTTAAGAGAATCCCTTGTTTGACGTTCATGAGAGAGGCGGTCCGGACGTCAGACATTCATGAGAGAGGCGGTCCGGTCCGGTCGCCGGACATGTCATGTGTGATAGGTAGTATTTTTTGTTGTGATTAGCTAGCTAGGTCAATCCCCTCTCGCCACTAATATGATTCCTTGTTGTGATTAGCTAGCTAGGTCTATGTTTGCCACTAATATATCCATCTCTCATGTTTGTATATTAATTGTCATGCTGTAATATTTGCAGAAACTATGGACGATTATCACAGAGACTTAGAAGAAGAAGAGTTGTTGGGGGACATAATCTGCGGCAGACGTGATGTCTTATCGTTTCTCAACAACACCGATGGTCTGGAAGAGGGAGAGGATGACTACTCCAGTGATCGAACAATGGAGGAGAAAGGACATGATCATGATGGCTCCGGTGACCGAATGCCGGAGGAAGAAGGAGACCATGATGACGGCTCCGGTGACCGAACGGAGGAGGGAGCTGTTGCAAAGTTCGGTGAGGTATATATATTAATTAAGCATGTGCTGACTAGCTAATTGATGCATTAATCGTTTTGGTATGTACATATATTAACGCTTCTTTCTTCTTTTATAGCCCTCCGGATCGAGTCAAATTTCGGTAACGAGACGAGGCCCGAAGAAAAGGTTGCGCCAGGATGAAAGGTTCACGATCACAGCACTCGCGAACGATGGCCAACCGATTGAGCCCAAGCGGACCAAGGACACATTTGTTGCTCAGTGCGGAGCTATTGTTAGGGACAACACCCCGGTCAGCATCCAACAATGGAATAAGACGGCTAAGGACGACCCTGAAGTTTCTTATGTCAATGATAGACAGAAAGATGATCTTTGGACCTCGCTGAAGGAAAATTTCATCCTACCGCCAGAGGAGGACCCGAATAAGCCAGTTATAGAGCCAAAGGTCAAGGCATTTGCTCTTAAGAAGATGGCAGATCTATTCAGGAGGTGGAAGAAAGAGTTGAACACAACGTTTGTCGAGAAAGGGAAGACTCCAGAATTCATCGGCCGATATGAGAAGATAAGAGATCACTGGCCCGCATTTGTGGCATACAAGACATCGGAGAAGGGTAAGAAAATGTCAGAGAAAAACAAGAAAAATGCTGCAAAGAAGCAGTATCACCATCACACGGGGTCAGGTGGCTACCTCAAAGCCCGACCGTTGTGGGACAAAGCTGAGAATGACCTACTTGCTAAAGGGGTCCAACCAGCGACATTGAACTGGCTAGACCGTTCAAGGACTTGGTTCTTCGGGGTTGGGGGAACTTTGGACCCTGAAACAGGGGAGTGCCGTTGGATGAACGAGCAACTTGCAATAACCGTCAAGAAGTTTCAGGAGTATATCACCGCAGCACAACAAGGGACGTTCATTCCCGACAGAAAGAAGGACGAGCTAACAGAGGCCCTCGGGAATCCTAAGCACCCTGGACGAACACGAGGCACACCAGGCTCCATTCCGTGGGTGGTTGGGTTTCCCAGCGCAGGCGGTTACAGAAGCCGGGTGAGAAAGAGGAAACATGAGCTGAGCAAAATGCAGAAGCTCAATGCAAGACTACTAAAGCTAGAGGAACTTGAGAGCCAGCGAGCTGCTGGCCAACCATCTCAGCGGCACGAAGCTACCCCAGTAGCTACCCCGCCATCTCAGCGGAGAAGCAGCGTGGCTTCCATGGAGCTCGTTTAGCCTGACTTCACGGCTCCTCGCTACCCCGTGGATACTATCACGGAGGCTCAACATTGCCAGCTTATGACGAAATGCCAGAACCTCACTTTGAAGGTGGTTGTCGGCTCTGTTGCACCTCCTCAACCTGACAGAACTTTTCACTGCCGTCCGATTCCACATGGCTATGCTGTTGTGACGGTGGATGAAGTAATGGAGGGATTTGAGTAGCTCGAGCTTGACCACCCTACAGGTGAAGGGGAGACTCAGCTGGTTCATGCTTTGAAGACTACATGTCTATGGAGGAAGGAGTACATCAAGCTTCCAAACTGGACGCATACTCCTCCTCCCGCGAGTCAGGGCACTCTGCCTCCTCCTCCTCCTCAGTGATCAGGGCACTCCGCCTCCTTCTCCGGCTCCTCCGGCGCGTGAGGGCACTCCGCCTTAGCCTCCTCCGGTGCGTCGGAGCAGTCCGCCTCCTCCTCCGCCTCGTCAGCAACGTCGGAAGATAGCCGCCGCCGCTCCGGCTCCTCCGGCGCGTCGGAGCACTCCGCCTCCTTCTCCGCCTCGTAAGCAATGACGGAAGAGAGACGCCACTGTTGGGGATCGTTGCAGAAATTAAAATTTTCTACGCATCACCAAGATCAATCTATGGAGCTTACTAGCAACGAGAGGGGAGTGCATCTTCATACCTTTGAAGATCGCGATACGGAAGCGTTACAAGAACGCGGATGAAGGAGTCATACTTGAAGCGATTCAGATCGCGGCCGAATCCGATCTAAGCACCGAACAACGGTGCCTCCGCGTTCAACACACGTGCAGCCCGGTGATGTCTCCCGCGCCTTGATCAGCAAGGAGAGAGGGAGAGGTTGGGGAAGACTCCGTCTAGCAGCAGCACGACGGCGTGGTGGTGGAGGGGCGTGGTACTCCGGCAGGGCTTCGCCAAGCTCAACGGAGGGAGGAAGAGGTGTTGGAGAGGGGAAGGGTTGCGCCTTGGATGTGGTGCTGCAGCCCTCCCTCCACCCCTCTATTTATAGGGCAAAGGGGGAAGGGGGCCGGCCCCTCTAGATGAGATCTGGAGGGGGGCGGCGGCCAAGGGGAGGGGGCTTGCCCCCCAAGCCAAGGGGGGCGCCCCCTTTAGGGTCCCCCCCCAACCCTAGGCGCATGGGCCCTAGGGGGGATGGCTCCCAGCCCACCTAGGGGCTGGTTCCCTTCCACATACAGCCCATAGGGACCTCCGGGGCAGGTGGACCCTCCCGGTGGACCCCCGGAACCCCTTCGGTGGTCCCGGTACAATACCGGCAACCCCCCGAACATTTCCGGTGACCATATGATGACTTCCCATATATAAATCTTCACCTCCGGATCTCATCCGGGGCTCCGAACAACATTTGGTAACCACGTACAAACTTTCCCTATAACCCTAGCGTCATCGAACCTTAAGTGTGTAGACCCTACGGGTTCGGGAGACATGTAGACATGACCGAGACATCTCTCCGGTTAATAACCAACAACGGGATCTGGATACCCATGTTGGCTCCCACATGTTCCACGATGATCTTATCGGATGAACCACGATGTCAGGGATTCAATCAATCCCGTACACAATTCCCTTTGTCTATCGGTATAGCACTTGCCCGAGATTCGATCGTCGGTATACAAATACCTTGTTCAATCTCATTACGGCAAGTCTCTTTACTCGTTCCGTAACACATCATCCCGTGACCAACCCCTTAATCACATTGATCTCATTACGATGATGTCTTACCGAGTGGGCCCAGAGATACCTCTCCGTCATACGGAGTGACAAATCCCAGTCTCGATTCGTACCGCCACCCAGTTACGTTGTGATGTTTGGCACACCCAAAGCATTCCTACGGTATCCGGGAGTTTCACAATCTCATGGTCTAAGGAAATGATACTTGACATTAGAAAAGCTTTAGCAGACGAACTAAACGATCTTATGCTATGCTTAGGGTTGGGTCTTGTCCATCACATCATTCTCCTAATGATGTGATCCCGATATCAACGACATCCAATGTCGATGGTCAGGAAACCGTAACCATCTATTGATCAACGAGCTAGTCAACTAGAGGCTCACTATGGACATGTTGTGGTCTATGTATTCACACATGTATTACGATTTCTGGATAACACAATTATAGCATGAACAATAGACAATTATCATGAACAAGGAAATATAATAATAACCATTTTATTATTGCCTCTAGGGCATATTTCCAACAGTCTCCCACTTGCACTAGAGTCAATAATCCAGTTACATTGTGATGAATTGAACACCCATAGAGTTCTGGTGTTGATCATGTTTTGCTCATGGAAGAGGTTTAGTCAATGGATCTGCGACATTCAGATCCGTATGCACTTTACAAATATCTATGTCTCCATCTTGAACATGTTCACGAATGGAGTTGAAGCGATGCTTGATATGCCTGGTCTTCTTGTGAAACCTGGGCTCCTTGGCAAGGGAAATAGCTCCAGTGTTGTCACAGAAGAGAGTCATTGGGCCCGACGCATTGGGAATAACTCCTAGGTCGGTGATGAACTCCTTCATCCAGACTGCTTCCTGTGCTGCCTCCGAGGCTGCTATGTACTCCGCTTCACATGTAGATCCCGCCACGACGCTTTGCTTGCTACTGCACCAGCTGACTGCCCCACCATTCAAAATATACACGTATCCGGTTTGTGACTTGGAGTCATCCAGATCTGTGTCGAAGCTAGCATCGACGTAACCCTTTACGACGAGCTCTTCGTCACCTCCATAAACAAGAAACATATCCTTAGTCCTTTTCAGGTACTTCAGGATGTTCTTGACCGTTGTCCAGTGTTCCATGCCGGGATTACTTTGGTACCTTCCTACCAAACTTACGGCAAGGTTTACATCAGGTTTGGTACACAGCATGGCATACATAATAGACCCTATGGCCGAGGCATAGGGGATGACACTCATCTTTTCTCTATCTTCATGTGCTCAATCTCACACCTTGCAATACAGGCAAGAACCCCTTCTTGGACTGATCCATATTGAACTTCTTCAATATCTTGTCAAGGTATGTGCTTTGTGAAAGACCAATGAGGCGTCTCGATCTATCTCTATAGATCTTGATGCCTAATATGTAAGCAGCTTCTCCAAGGTCCTTCATTGAAAAACACTTATTCAAGTAGGCCTTTATACTTTCCAAGAATTCTATATCATTTCCCATCAATAGTATGTCATCCACATATAATATGAGAAATGCTACAGAGCTCCCACTCACTTTCTTGTAAACACAGGCTTCTCCATAAGTCTGTGTAAACCCAAACGCCTTGATCATCTCAACAAAGCGAATGTTCCAACTCCGAGATGCTTGCACCAGCTCATAGATCGAGCGCTGGAGCTTGCATACCTTGTTAGCATTCTTAGGATCGACAAAACCTTCCGGCTGCATCATATACAATTCTTCCTTAAGGAAACCATTAAGGAATGCCGTTTTGACGTCCATTTGCCATATCTCATAATCGTAGTATGCGGCAATTGCTAACATGATTCGGACGGACTTCAACTTCGCTACGGGTGAGAAGGTCTCATCGTAGTCAACCCCTTGAACTTGTCGATAACCCTTAGCGACAAGCCGAGCCTTATAGATGGTCACATTACCATCCGCGTCAGTCTTCTTCTTAAAGATCCATTTATTCTCTATGGCTTGCCGATCCACGGGCAAGTCAGTCAAAGTCCATACTTCGTTTTCATACATGGATCCTATCTCGGATTTCATGGCTTCAAGCCATTTGTTGGAATCCGGGCCCGCCATCGCTTTTTCATAGTTCGAAGGTTCACCGTTGTCTAACAACATGATTTCCAGGACAGGGTTGCCATACCACTCTGGTGCGGAACGTGTCCTTGTGGACCTACGAAGTTCAGTGATAACTTGATCATGATCGTCATCATTAACTTCCTCTCTAGTCGGTGCAGGCACCACAGAAACATTTTCTTGTGCTGCGCTACTCTCCGGATCGAGAGAGGTCATCTCATCAAGTTCCACTTTCCTCCCACTTACTTCTTTAGAGAGAAACTCTTTCTCTAGAAAGGATCCATTCTTGGCAACAAAGATCTTGCCTTCAGATCTGAGGTAGAAGGTATACCCGATAGTTTCCTTAGGGTATCCTATGAAGACGCATTTTTCCGATTTGGGTTCGAGCTTTTCAGGTTGAAGTTTCTTGACATAAGCATCGCATCCCCAAACTTTCAGAAATGACAGCTTAGGTTTCTTTCCAAACCATAATTCATACGGTGTCGTCTCAACGGATTTCGACGGAGCCCTATTTAATGTGAATGCGACAGTCTCTAAAGCATAACCCCAAAATGATAGCGGTAGATCGGTAAGAGACATCATAGATCGCACCATATCCAATAGAGTGCGATTATGACGTTCGGACACACCATTACGCTGAGGTGTTCCAGGCGGCGTGAGTTGTGAAACAATTCCACATTTCCTTAAGTGTGTGCCAAACTCGTGACTCAAATATTCCCCTCCACGATCTGATCGTAAGAACTTTATTTTTCTGTCACGTTGATTCTCAACCTCACTCTGAAATTCCTTGAACTTTTCAAAGGTCTCAGACTTGTGTTTCATTAACTAGACATACCCATATCTACTTAAGTCATCAGTGAGGGTGAGAACATAACGATAACCACCGCGAGCCTCAACGCTCATTGGACCGCACACATCAGTATGTATGATTTCCAATAAGTTGGTTGCTCGCTCCATTGTTTCGGAGAACGGAGTCTTGGTCATTTTTCCCATGAGGCATGGTTGACATGTGTCAAATGATTCATAATCAAGAGGCTCCAAAAGTCCATCTGCATGGAGTTTCTTCATGCGTTTGACACCAATGTGACCAAGGCGGCAGTGCCACAAATATGTGGGACTATCATTATCAACCTTACATCTTTTGGCATTCACACTATGAATATGTGTAACATCACATTCGAGATTCAACAAGAATAAACCATTGACCAGCGGGGCATGACCATAAAACATATCTCTCATATAAATAGAACAACCATTATTCTCATATTTAAATGAGTAGCCATCTCGCATTAAACGAGATCCAGATACAATGTTCATGCTCAAAGCTGGCACTAAATAACAATTATTGAGGTTTAAAACTAATCCCGTAGGTAAATGTAGAGGTAGCGTGCCGACGGCGATCACATCGACCTTGGAACCATTCCCGACGCGCATCGTCACCTCGTCCTTCGCCAGTTTCCGCTTATTCCGCAGCTCCTGTTTTGAGTTACAAATATGAGCAACCGCACCAGTATCAAATACCCAGGAGCTACTACGAGTGCTGGTAAGGTACACATCAATAACATGTATATCATATATACCTTTGGTATTGCCGGCCTTCTTATCCGCTAAGTATTTGGGGCAGTTCCGCTTCCAGTGACCGTTTCCCTTGCAATAAAAGCACTCAGTCTCAGGTTTGGGTCCATTCTTTGACTTCTTCCCAGCATCTTGCTTACCGGGCGCAGCAACTCCCTTGCCGTCCTTCTTGAAGTTCTTTTTTACCCTTGCCCTTTTTGAACTTAGTGGTCTTATTCACCATCAACACTTGATATTCCTTTTTGATCTCCACCTCCGCTGATTTCAGCATTGAATATACCTCAGGAATGGTTTTCTCCATCCCCTGCATATTGAAGTTCATCACGAAGCTCTTGTAGCTAGGTGGAAGCGACTGAAGGATTCTGTCAACGACCGCGTCATCCGGGAGATTAACTCCCAGCTGAGACAAGCGATTGTGCAACCCAGACATCTTGAGTATGTGCTCGCTGACAGAACTATTCTCCTCCATCTTACAACTGTAGAACTTGTCGGAGACTTCATATCTCTCGACTCGGGCATGAGCTTGGAAAACCATTTTCAGCTCTTGGAACATCTCATATGCTCCGTGTTGCTCAAAACGCTTTTGGAGCCCTGGTTCTAAGCTATAAAGCATGCCGCACTGAACCAGGGAGTAATCATCACTACGCGACTGTCAGGCGTTCATAACGTCTTGAGTTGCTGGGAAAACAGGTGCGTCATGATACGTCCATTTTGCATCATGCTTTTATATCGATATTTATTGCATTATGGGCTATTACTACACGTTATATTACAATACTTATGCCTATTCTCTCTTATTTTACAAGGTTTACATAAGGAGGGAGAATGCCGGCAGCTGGAATTCTGGGCTAGAAAAGGAGCAAATATTAGAGACCTATTCTGCACAACTCCAAAAGTCCTGAAACTCCATGGAACGTCTTTTCAGAAATAATAAAAATTCCTTGCCAAAGATGAAGACCAGGGGGCCCACACCTTGTCCACGAGGGTGGGCCCCCCCCCTAAGGGCGCGCCCCCTGCCTCGTGGGACCCCTGTTGTCCCTCTGATGCCCATCTTCTGCTATATGAGGTCTCAAAACCCTAGTTCATCTCTTGTATCCAATTCTTGTCCCCAAGTCCGGGATTGGTACTAGTAGGTTGCTAGTAGTGTTGATTACTCCTTGTAGTTGATGCTAGTTGGTTTATTTGGTGAAAGATCATATGTTCAGATCCATTATGCATATTAATACCCCTCTGATTATGAACATGAATATGCTTTGTTAGTAGTTACGTTTGTTCCTGAGGACATGGGAGAAGTCTTGCTATTAGTAGTCATGTGAATTTGGTATTCGTTCAATATTTTGATGAGATGTATGTTGTCTAGCCTCTAGTGGTGTTATGTGAACGTCGACTACATAACACTTCACCATTATTTGGGCCTAGAGGAAGACATTTGGAGGTAATAAGTAGATGATGGGTTGCTAGAGTGACAGAAGCTTAAACCCTAGTTTATGCGTTGCTTCGTAAGGGGCTGATTTGGATCCATATGTTTCATGCTATGGTTAGGTTTACCTTAATACTTTTGTTGTAGTTGCAGATGCTTGCAATAGAGGTTAATCATAAGTGGGATGCTTGTTCAAGTAAGAACAGCACCCAAGCACCGGTCCACCTACATATCAAATTATCAAAGTACCGAACGCGAATAAAATGAACGTGACGAAAACTAGCTTGACGATATTCCCATGTGTCCTCGGGAGCGCTTTTCCTTATATAAGAGTTTGTCCAGGCTTGTCCTTTGCTACAAAAAGGATTGGGCCACCTTGCTGCACTTTATTTACTTTTGTTACTTGTTGCTCGTTACAAATTATCTTATCACAAAACTATCTGTTACCACTTATTTCAGTACTTGCAGAGAATACCTTGCTGAAAACCGCTTATCATTTCCTTCTACTCCTCGTTGGGTTCGACACTCTTACTTATCGAAAGGACTATGATAGATCCCCTATACTTGTGAGGCATCAAGACTCTTTTCTGGCGCCGTTTCCGGGGAGTGAAGCGCCTTTGGTAGGTGGAATATGGTAAGGAAAAATTTATATAGTGTGCTGAAATTTACTGTCACTTGTTACTATGGCAAGTAATCCTCTGAGGGGCTTGTTTGGGGTATCTTCACCCCGACCAGTAGAGCAAAAAATTGCTCCTCAACCTACTAAACCTACTGAAAATGAAAGTGTTCCTTTTGAAGTTCCTTCGGGTATGATAGAAAAACTGCTAGCTAATACTTTTACAGGAGATGGAACAAAGCATCCTGGTGAACATCTACTCTATGTGGATGAAGTTTGTGGATTATTTAAGCTTGCAGGTATACCCGATGATGTTGTTAAGAAGAAGGTCTTCCCTTTATCTTTGAAGGGAGATGCAGCGACATGGTATAGGCTATGTGATGACACGGGATCATGGAACTATAAGCGAATGAAATTGGAATTTCATCAGAAGTATTATCCTGTGCATCTTGTTCATCGTGATCGCAATTATATATATAATTTTTGGCCTCACGAAGGAGAAAGCATCGCTCAAGCTTGGGGGAGGCTTAAATCAATGTTATATTCATGCCCCAATCATGAGCTCCCAAGAGAAATAATTCTTCAAAAAAATTTATGCTCGACTTTCTCATAACAATCAACCCATGCTTGATACTTCTTGTGCTGACTCTTTTATGATGAAGACTATTGAATTCAAATGGAATTTATTGGATAGAATTAGCAACTCTGAAGATTGGGATCTCGACGAAGGTAAGGAGCCAGGTATGACACCTAAGTTTGATTGTGTTAAATCTTTTATGGATACCGATGTTTTCCGTAAATTTAGCACTAAATATGGACTTGACTCTGAGATAGTAGCTTCTTTCTGTGAATCTTTTGCTACTTATGTTGATCTTCCCAAAGAGAAGTGGTTTAAATATCATCCTCCCATAGAAGTAAAAGTAGCTGCACCTACTAAAGTTGAAGAAAAGATTATCACTTATAATGATCCTATTGTTCCTACTTCTTATGTTGAGAAACCACCTTTTCCTGTTAGAATAAAGGATCATGCTAAAGCTTCAACTGTGGTTCGTAAAAGCAATATTAGAACTTATACACCTCCTGAGCAAGTTAAAGTTGAACCTAATATTGCTATTGTTAAAGATCTCTTGGCTGATAATATTGATGGGCATGTTATTTCTTTCTGCGGTGAAACTGCTAGAATTGCCAAACCTTGTGCTAAAGATAAACATAGACCTATGGTAGGCGTGCCTGTTATTTCTGTTAAAATAGGAGATGATTGTTATCATGGCTTATGTGATATGGGTGCTAGTGCTAGTGTTATACCTCATACTTTATACGGAGAAATTAAGCATGAAATTGCACCTGCTGAGTTAGAAGGTATTGATGTTCAATTAAACTTGCCAATAGAGATACTATTTCACCAATGGTAATTGTTAGAGATGTTGAAGTCTTGTGTGGGAAAACTAAATATCCCGCTGATTTCCTTGTTCTTGGTTCCCCACAAGATAGCTTTTGTCCCATTATATTTGGTAGACCCTTCTTGAATACTGTCAATGCTACCATAGACTGCAAAAAGAATGTTGTTACTATTGGTTTGGGTGATATGTCTCCTGAGTTTAATTTCTCTAAATTTAGTAGACTACACCGTGAAGAAGAATTGCCTAGTAAGGATGAAATTATTGGTCTTGCTTCTATTGCCGTACCTCCTAGTGATCCTTTAGAACAATATTTGCTAGACCATGAAAATGATATGTTTATGAATGAAAGAAGGGAAATAGATGAAGTATCCTTTAAACAGGAACCTATTCTGAAACACAATTTTCCTGTTGAAATCCTAGGGGATCCCCCTCCACCCAAGGGTGATCCCGTGTTTGAGCTTAAACCCTTGCCTGATAATCTTAAATATGCTTATCTTGATGAAAAGAAGATATATCCTGTTATTATCAGTGCTAACCTTTCAGAGCATGAAGAAGAGAGATTATTGAAAACTCTGAAGAAGCACCGTGCTGCTATTGGATATACTCTTGATGATCTTAAGGGCATTAGTCCCACTCTATGTCAACATAAAATAAATTTGGAAGAAGATGCTAAACCTGTTCGTGATCATCAACGACGATTGAATCCTAAGATGAAAGAAGTGGTAAGAAAAGAAATACTAAAGCTTCTGGAGGCAGGTATAATTTATCCCGTTGCTGATAGTCAGTGGGTAAGTCCTGTCCATTGTGTCCCTAAGAAGGGAGGTGTTACTGTTGTTCCTAATGATAAAGATGAATTGATTCCGCAAAGAATTATTACAGGTTATAGGATGGTAATTGATTTCCGCAAATTAAATAAGGCTACTAAGAAAGATCATTACCCCTTACCTTTTATCGATCAAATGCTAGAGAGATTATGCAAACATACACATTATTGCTTCCTAGATGGTTATTCTGGATTCTCTTAAATACCTGTGTCGGCTAAGGATCAATCAAAGACTACTTTTACATGCCCTTTTGGTACTTTTGGTTATAGATGTATGCCTTTTGGTTTATGTAATGCACCTGCTACCTTTCAAAGATGCATGATGGCTATATTCTCTGACTTTTGCGAAAAGATTTGTGAGGTTTTCATGGACGACTTTTCCGTCTATGGTTCCTCTTTTGATGATTGCTTGAGCAACCTTGATCGAGTTTTGCAGAGATGTGAAGAAACTAATCTTGTCTTGAATTGGGAAAAGTGCCACTTTATGGTTAATGAAGGTATTGTCTTGGGGCATAAAGTTTCTGAAAGAGGTATTGAAGTTGATAAAGCCAAGGTTGATGCTATTGAAAAGATGCCATGTCCCAAGGACATTAAAGGTATAAGAAGTTTCCTTGGTCACGCCGGATTTTATAGGAGGTTCATTAAGGACTTCTCAAAAATTTCTCGGCCTCTGACTAATTTATTACAAAAATATATACCATTTGTCTTTGATGATGATTGTGTAGAAGCATTTGAAATACTTAAGAAAGCATTGATCTCTGCACCTATTGTTCAGACACCTGATTGGAATTTACCCTTTGAAATTATGTGTGATGCTAGTGATTATGCTGTAGGTGCTGTTCTAGGGCAAAGAGTTGATAAGAAATTAAATGTTATCCATTATGCTAGTAAGACTCTAGACAATGCTCAAAGAAATTATGCTACTACTGAAAAGGAATTTTTAGCAATTGTATTTGCTTGTGATAAGTTCAGACCTTATATTGTTGATTCTAAAGTAACTATTCACACCGATCATGCTGCTATTAAATATCTGATGGAAAAGAAAGATGCTAAACCTAGACTTATAAGATGGGTTCTCTTGCTACAAGAATTTGATTTGCATATTGTTGATAGAAAGGGAGCTGAGAACCCCGTTGCAGACAACTTGTCTAGGTTAGAAAATGTTCTTGATGACCCACTACCTATTGATGATAGCTTTCCTAATGAATAATTAAATGTTATAAGTACTTCTCGTAGCACTCCTTGGTATGCTGATTATGCTAATTATATTGTTGCTAAATTTATACCACCTAGTTTCACATATCAGCAAAAGAAAAAGTTTTTCTATGATTTGAGACATTACTTTTGGGATGACCCACATCTTTATAAAGAAGGAGTAGATGGTGTTATTAGACGTTGTGTACCTGAGCATGAACAGGAACAGATCCTACGCAAGTGTCATTCCGATGCTTATGGAGGACACCACGCTGGAGATAGAACTGCACATAAGGTATTGCAATCCAGTTTTTATTGGCCTACTCTCTTCAAGGATGCCCGTAAGTTTGTCTTGTCTTGTGATGAATGTCAAAGAATTGGTAACATCAGTAGACGTCAAGAAATGCCTATGAATTATTCACTTGTTATTGAACCATTTGATGTTTGGGGCTTTGATTATATGGGACCTTTTCCTGCCTCTAATGGATATACACATATTTTAGTTGCTGTTGATTATGTTACTAAGTGGGTAGAAGCTATTCCAACTAGTAGTGCTGATCATAACACTTCTATTAAGATGCTCAAAGAAGTTATTTTTCCGAGGTTTGGAGTCCCTAGATATTTAATGACTGATGGTGGTTCACATTTTATTCATGGTGCTTTCCGTAAAATGCTTGCTAAGTATGATGTTAATCATAGAATTGCATCTCCTTATCACCCACAGTCTAGTGGTCAAGTAGAATTGAGCAATAGAGAGCTCAAATTAATTTTGCAAAAGACTATTAATAGATCTAGAAAGAATTGGTCCAAGAAACTTGATGATGCATTATGGGCCTATAGAACTGCATATAAAAATCCTATGGGTATGTCTCCGTATAAAATGGTTTATGGAAAAGCATGTCACTTACCTCTCGAACTAGAACATAAGGCATATTGGGCTATTAAAGAGCTCAATTATGATTTCAAACTTGCCGGTGAGAAGAGGTTATTTGATATTAGCTCACTTGATGAATGGAGAACCCAAGCTTATGAAAATGCCAAGTTGTTTAAAGAAAACGTTAAAAGATGGCATGGTAAAAGGATACAAAAGCGTGAGTTTAATGTAGGTGATTATGTATTGCTATACAACTCTCGTTTAAGATTTTTTGCAGGAAAACTTCTCTCTAAATGGGAAGGCCCATACGTCATCGAGGAGGTCTATCGTTCCGGTGCCATAAAAATCAACAACTTTGAAGGCACAAATCCGAAGGTGGTAAACGGACAAAGAATCAAACATTATATCTCAGGTAATCCTATAAATGTTGAAACCAATGTTATTGAAACCGTAACCCCGGAGGAATACATAAGAGACACTTTCCAGAACGTTTCAGACTCCGAAAAGGAATAGGTATGTGGTACGGTAAGTAAACCGACTGCAAAACAATTTTTAAGGCAATATTTCTCCGTTTTGGAATATTTAGAAAAATAGAAAAATAAGTAGCAATCCGGGAAGGACACGAGGGTGGAGGGCGCGGGGCGCCCCCCTACCTCGTGTGCACCTCGTGTGCCTTCCGGACTCCGTTTTCTTGCACGATACGTATTTTGGTCGGTAAAAATTCATTATATGTTCTCCCAAAGGTTTTGACTCCAGTACCACGCAAATATCCTCTGTTCTTGTTTCGAGCTGTTGCTGCTGCAGATTAGAGCAAGATGTCTGATCAAGAGTCAGTCGGGGAGAGTCGGGTGTCTCATCTGGCATTGGAACCAAGGGCAAATAGCGACGCTGACCACTTTGGGCCAGCAACGGAGGAAGAGATGGAGGCTGACTTAATGAGAGTAGATGCCATGGAGGATCAAGAAGTCACTTCTCGCTTCCGAGCTGGGTTCATGATGGGGGAACTACAGAGCTCAGCTATTCCAAACTCGGTTATCCCTTCTAATGTTAGATTTCTTACTTATGAAAATATGAAGAGGAGTGTCACTTGTTCTCCCACAGCTATGCAACACCCTTGGGTGCAAGGAGCTCTAGTTGTTACAGGAAAGCTTCGCAAGGAAATAATGGACCTCAAGCAGCAGGTCAATAAGCTTGAGGAGGAGAATCGTATCCTGAAGGGCATCATCGCCAAGAATATTTCACCAACAACAAAGAAGGAAACATAATCACATGGGTATGGGCACTCCCCTTGGCAACTGCCAAGCTTGGGGGAGTTGCCCCGGTATCGTATCATCATCACATCTCCTATCTTTACCGTTTTTCTTAGTTCGATCCTATTAGTAGTATCTTGATCTAGTAGAATAAAGTTTATGGCATGATCTAGTTTTGAGCTTTTGCTTTATGATCTCTCTATGTAATCGAGTCCGTGAGTTATATAATAAAGATTAGTGTTGAGTCAAGGGCTTGATTGTTTTGCCATGATCATGAGTAAATAAAAGAAAAGAATAAAAAGAAACAAAGAGTACATATTGATCTTATTGAGAGTAATGACTTCACATAGAAAGAGTATGATGACTAAAAGTTGTTGGGAGTTGGCAGACATAGCTTTGGTCATCGTTGCAATTAATAGGAAGTAATAAGGAAAGAGAGGTTTCACATATAAATATACTATTATTGACATCTTTTATGATTGGGAGCACTCATTAAAATATGCTAAAGAGTTGACGTTGGACAAGGAAGACAACGTAATGGGTTAGGTTTTCTTATATCTGAGATAAAGTATATTGTCGTGGGTTACCCAACATGTTGAGCTTGCCTTTCCCCCTCATGCTAGCCAAATTCTCAGCACCAAGTAGAGATACTACTTGTGCTTCCAAAAACCCTTAAACCAGTTTTGCCATGAGAGTCCACCATATCTACCTATGGATTGAGTAAGATCCTTCAAGTAAGTTGTCATCGGTGCAAAGCAATAAAAATTGCTCTAAATATGTATGATTGATTGGTGTGGAGGAAATAAGGTTTATACGATCTTGTGATGTGGAAGAAATAAAAGCAACAGACTACATAATAAAGGTTCATATCACAAGGGGCAATATAAAGTGATGTTCTTTCGCATTAAGATTTTGTGCATCCAACCATAAAAGCGCATGGCAACCTCTGCTTCCCTCTACGAAGGGCCTATCTTTTATTATTATCTACTACCTTATGCAAGAGTCATGGTGATCTTCACGTTTCCTTTTTACACTTTATCCTTTGGCAAGCTCAGTATGTTGGAAAGATCCTGATGGATATATCTAATTGGATGTAGGGGAGCATGAGTTATTATTGTTGACATTACCCTTGAGGTAAAAGGTTGGGAGGCAAAACTATAAGCCCCTATCTTTCTCTGTGTCCGACTAAAACTCCATAACCACAAGTATTGCGTGAGTGTTAGCGATTATGAAAGACTAAATGATAGTTGAGTATGTGGACTTGCTATTAAGCTCTGACATAGACTCTTTCTGATGTTATGATAAATTGCAATTGCTTCAATGACTGAGATTATAGTTTGTTGGTTCTCAATAAAGTTTATGATTCGTACTCTGCTTTGTGAATAGATTATTACTTGAGCATAAGAAATCATATGACAATATCTATATATGTTGTTGTTATGAGAAAAATCATGATGCCTTCCGTATTTTATTTTTATCGACACCTCTACCTCTAAACATGGTGACATATTTATCGTTATCGGCTTCCGCTTGAGGACAAGCGAGGTCTAAGCTTGGGGGAGTTGATACGTCCATTTTGCATCATGCTTTTATATCGATATTTATTGCATTATGGGCTGTTACTACACGTTATATTACAATACTTATGCCTATTCTCTCTTATTTTACAAGGTTTACATAAGGAGGGAGAATGCTGGCAGCTGGAATTCTGGGCTGGAAAAGGAGCAAATATTAGAGACCTATTCTGCACAACTCCAAAAGTCCTGCAACTCCACGGAACGTATTTTCGGAAATAATAAAAAATCCTTGCCAAAGATGAAGACCAGGGGGCCCACACCTTGTCCACGAGGGTGGGGGGCGCCCCCCCTGCCTCGTGGGTCCCCTGTTGGCCCTCTGATGCCCATCTTCTGCTATATGAGGTCTTTCGTCGAGAAAAAAATCATAAGCAACCTTTCGGGACGAGACTCCGCCGCCACGAGGCGGAACCTTGGCGGAACCAATCTAGGGCTCCGGCAGAGCTGTTCTGCCGGGGACACTTCCCTCCGGGAGGGGGAAATCATCGCCATCGTCATCACCAACGCTCCTCTCATCGGGAGAGGGCAATCTCCATCAACATCTTCACCAGCACCGTCTCCTCTCAAAACCCTAGTTCATCTCTTATATCCAATTCTTGTCTCCAAGTCCGGGATTGGTACTAGTAGGTTGCTAGTAGTGTTGATTACTCCTTGTAATTGATGCTAGTTGGTTTATTTGGTGAAAGATCATATGTTCAGATCCATTATGCATATTAATACCCCTCTGATTATGAACATGAATATGCTTTGTGAGTAGTTACGTTTGTTCCTGAGGACATGGGAGAAGTCTTGCTATTAGTAGTCATGTGAATTTGGTATTCGTTCGATATTTTGATGAGATGTATGTTGTCTAGCCTCTAGTGGTGTTATGTGAACGTCGACTACATAACACTTCACCATTATTTGGTCCTAGAGGAAGACATTGGGAAGTAATAAGTAGATGATGGGTTGCTAGAGTGACAGAAGCTTAAACCCTAGTTTATGTGTTGCTTCGTAAGGGGCTGATTTGGATCCATATGTTTCATGCTATGGTTAGGTTTACCTTAATACTTTTGTTGTAGTTGCGGATGCTTGCAATAGAGGTTAATCATAAGTGGGATGCTTGTTCAAGTAAGAACAGCACCCAAGCACCGGTCCACCCACATATCAAATTATCAAAGTACCGAACGCGAATAAAATGAACGTGATGAAAACTAGCTTGACGATATTCCCATGTGTCCTCGGGAGCGCTTTTCCTTATATAAGAGTTTGTCCAGGCTTGTCCTTTGCTACAAAAAGGATTGGGACACCTTGCTGCACTTTATTTACTTTTGTTACTTGTTGCTCGTTACAAATTATCTTATCACAAAACTATCTGTTACCACTTATTTCAGTACTTGCAGAGAATACCTTGCTGAAAACCGCTTATCATTTCCTTCTACTCCTCGTTGGGTTCGACACTCTTACTTATCGAAAGGACTACGATAGATCCCCTATACTTGTGGGTCATCACGTGACCTAGCGGTGCTTCAAGGACATATGGTTTCTTGGCAGCTATGAGGATAATCCTCAGGTTACGGACCCAGTCCGTGTAGTTGCTACCATCGTCTTTACTAGGAATGCGTTGAAGTTGAGGGCAACATTAGCGTGGGCCAGTTGATCTACAAGACATATTGTAAAGATTTTAGACTAAGTTAAGTTCATCTAATCAAATTATTTAATGAACTCCCACTCAGATAAACATCCCTCTAGTCATCTAAGTGATACATGATCCGAATCGACTAGGCCGTGTCCGATCATCACGTGAGACGGACTAGTCATCAACGGTAAACATCTCCATGTTGATCGTATCTTCTATACGACTCATGTTCGACCTTTTGGTCTTCCATGTTCCGAGGCCATGTCTGTACATGCTAGGCTCGTCAAGTCAACCTAAGTGTTTCGCATGTGTTCCGAGGCCATGTCTGTACATGCTAGGCTCGTCAACACCCGTTGTATGCGAACGTTAGAATCTATCACACCCGATCATCACGTGGTGCTTCGAAACAACGAACCTTTGCAATGGTGCATAGTTAGGGGGAACACTTTTCTTGAAATTTTAGTGAGGGATCATCTTATTTATGCTACCGTCGTTCTAAGCAAATAAGATGTAAAAACATGATAAACATCACATGCAATCAAATAGTGACATGATATGGCCAATATCATTTTGCTCCTTTTGATCTCCATCTTCAGGGCGCCATGATCATCATCGTCACCGGCATGACACCATGATCTCCATCATCGTGTCTTCATGAAGTTGTTTCGCCAACTATTACTTCTACTACTATGGCTAACGGTTAGAAATAAAGTAAAGTAATTACATGGCGTTTTCATTTGACACGCAGGTCATACAATAAATTAAGACAACTCCTATGGCTCCTGCTGGTTGTCATACTCATCGACATGCAAGTCGTGATTCCTATTACAAGAACATGATCACTCTCATACATCACATATATCATTCATCACATCCTTTTGGCCATATCACATCACAAGGTATATGCTGCAAGAACAAGTTAGACGTCCTCTAATTGTTGTTGCAAATTTTTACGTGGCTGCTATAGGTTTCTAGCAAGAACGTTTCTTACCTACGCCAAAACCACAACGTGATATGCCAATTTCTATTTACCCTTCATAAGGACCCTTTTCATCGAATCCGATCCGACTAAAGTGGGAGAGACAGACACCCGCTAGCCACCTTATGCAACTAGTGCATGCCAGTCGGTGGAACCTGTCTCACGTAAGCGTACGTGTAAGGTCGGTCTGGGCCGCTTCATCCCACGATGCCGCCGAATCAAGATAAGACTAGTAACGGCAAGTAAATTGACAAAATCGACGCCCACAACAACTTGTGTTCTACTCGTGCATAGTAACTACGCATAAACCTAGCTCATGATGCCACTGTTGGGGATCGTTGTAGAAATTAAAATTTTCTACGCATCACCAAGATCAATCTATGGAGCTTACTAGCAACGAGAGGGGAGTGCATCTTCATACCTTTGAAGATCGCGATACGGAAGCGTTACAAGAACGCGGATGAAGGAGTCATACTCGAAGCGATTCAGATCGTGGCCGAATCTGATCTAAGCACCGAACAACGGTGCCTCCGCGTTCAACACACGTGCAGCCCGATGACGTCTCCCGCGCCTTGATCCAGCAAGGAGAGAGGGAGAGGTTGGGGAAGACTCCGTCCAGCAGCAGCACGACGACGCGGTGGTGGAGGGGCGTGGTACTCCGGCAGGGCTTCGCCAAGCTCAACGGAGGGAGGAAGAGGTGTTGGAGAGGCGAAGGGCTGCGCCTTGGATGTGGTGCTACAGCCCTCCCTCCACCCCTCTATTTATAGGGCAAAGGGGGAAGGGGGCCGGCCCCTCTAGATGAGATCTAGAGGGGGGGCGGCGAACAAGGGGAGGGGGCTTGCCCCCCAAGCCAAGGGGGGCGCCCCATTTAGGGTTCGCCCCAACCCTAGGCGCATGGGCCCTAGGGGGGATGGCGCCCAGCCCACCTAGGGGCTGGTTCCCTTCCACATACAGCCCATAGGGCCCTCTGGGGCAGGTGGACCCTCCCGGTGGACCCCCGGAACCCCTTCGGTGGTCCCGGTACAATACCGGCAACCCCCCGAACATTCCCGGTGACCATATGATGACTTCCCATATATAAATCTTCACCTCCGGACCATTCCAGAACTCATCGTGACGTCCCGGATCTCATCCGGGACTCCGAACAACATTTGGTAACCACGTACAAACTTTCCCTATAACCCTGGCGTCATCGAACCTTAAGTGTGTAGACCCTACGGGTTCGGGAGACATGTAGACATGACCGAGACATCTCTCCGGTCAATAACCAACAGCGGGATCTGGATACCCATGTTGGCTCCCACATGTTCCACGATGATCTTATCGGATGAACCACGATGTCAGGGATTCAATCAATCCCGTGCACAATTCCCTTTGTCTATCGGTATAGCACTTGCCCGAGATTCGATCGTCGGTATACCGATACCTTGTTCAATCTCGTTACGACAAGTCTCTTTACTCGTTCCGTAACACATCATCCTGTGACCAACCCCTTAATCACATTGAGCTCATTACGATGATGTCTTACCGAGTGGGCCCAGAGATACCTCTCCGTCATACGGAGTGACAAATCCCAGTCTCGATTCGTGCCAACTCAACAGACACTTTCGGCGATACCCGTAGTGCACCTTTATAGCCACCCAGTTACGTTGTGACGTTTGGCACACCCAAAGCATTCCTACGGTATCCGGGAGTTGCACAATCTCATGGTCTAAGGAAATGATACTTGACATTAGAAAATCTTTAGCAGACGAACTAAACGATCTCATGCTTTGCTTAGGATTGGGTCTTGTCCATCACATCATTCTCCTAATGATGTGATCACGTTATCAACGACATCCAATGTCCATGGTCAGGAAACCGTAACCATCTATTGATCAACGAGCTAGTCAACTAGAGGCTCACTAGGGACATGTTGTGGTCTATGTATTCACACATGTATTACGATTTCCGGATAACACAATTATAGCATGAACAATAGACAATTATCATGAACAAGGAAATATAATAATAACCATTTTATTATTGCCTCTAGGGCATATTTCCAACAGCCACCGCTCCGGCGGCTAGTAGTACAAGTAGAGGCGGGAGGCAATTCAGATACGGTCAATCTCTTAAGGCTCCGGAAAAGTTACCATATGAGAGGTTCGAGAAGGAAAACGAGGACATCTCTCGTGCCGAAGTGAGGGACTTTTTTTGAAAAGAAACCTCCACCTCCGAAGGAGACGATAGATCCGGTGAAAGCGAAGCGCGCTATCGATGCCCTGAAGCGACCACCACCGCCTCCGCCAGATTCCAACTATGTCCGTTGTATTAAAAAAGGCATATGGAGATGCGCGGCGATCTGGAAGTACTTCAAGTGATGCAAGGTTAGTAGAACGAAGAAGTGGGAAAACAATTCCCCAGCTTGGCGAACAGGCGAACCAATCGTGCCCCCCTCGCTCAAGGTGTCTAGCGATCTCGTCGCTAATCATCCGGGGATGGTGCCCGGTACCAATCCTGCAGATTACCTGGGCGATGATATAGAGTTTGAAATGTTAGAGGTGGAAGAATTCAGATACCAGTACGGGAAGCCTCTCGTCAAACCTGATCCTCCTCCTCTAACAACGATGATGCGAAGATTCCATGAATGGTACATGAAAACCTGCAGCGAGTCTGGGAAGGATGCTCTGACAATGAGAATTAAAGAGGAGCACGACCTCGTTGGAATGGATCTGCTCTCTGTTGAATTTGACGAGTTATTCCAGCTATACAATTAAAAGGCCCTCGACAAATCACTCGTGACTTGCTACTGTCTGTAAGTACTACTTCTGTAATTAAGTCTCTATACATAGCTCAGCTCTTTCATTGCATGTATATATAATTATCCTCACTATATTATGCAAATTAAAGATCGTCGAATACAGAAAAGCACAAATCTATGACATCGGGTTCATTAACCAAAATATCATACATGAATGGATGGTTCAAAAGAATGTCACATAAACCAAGGACAACTTGCTACAATCATTGCTTAAAAATCAAAACAAAGAGAAAATATCCTTACAACTTCAAGTGAGTGTTACTGTCTTGTGCATATTCGGTTTTCCTTATTACTCGAGGTTATAGTAATGTAATTGATGAGCTATGCATGCGCGCGCAGTTTTCACTTTATTCTGCTGGAGATTAAGCTTAAGCGGGGAGTAGTAACCGTTTTAGACTCGAGACGAAAAGATCCCCAGGACTATGCGGACATGACCGAAATGCTCAAGAAGTAAGTTCAATCGATCATTATGACACCATATCGGCAACTTTGTTCATTTCCTGATATCAAGTAATTATTTTCTTTATCTGGCAGGGTTTGGAAAGAGTTCACCGCAATTGTTCCGGGACTGCTGACGGAGCTGCGATTTACACACCAGTAAGTAAGTACTACTATTTAGCTAGTTTCGCGCATCTCCCATTGATTCTAGTTTCATCAATACCATTTATAATGCTTGATTATCAGTTTGATTGAACTCTATTTCTCGTAAAGTGCTTGTGGCAGGAAGCCGAGAATGATTTTTGTGGATACTACGTTTGCGACTTCATCTACAACGCGACTACCTCTAAGCGGGGCTACTCTAAAAAACAATATGAAGTGCGTAAGCAATAATATTCACAATTTTATTTTATTACCATCATTTGTGTTGAGTTTCATTCATATATATGTATTGATACCCTTCTTCAAATTAGATGTGGCATATGCGGGATGAACTCCTACTACATGATCGCATACGAGCAATTCAAGAGGAATTGGCGGGATTCTTTCTTGACCACGTCATAAATAAAGCTGGAGAATACCATGTGGAAATTCAACATGATTTTCGATAGATGATGGGAGACAACTTAAGAGATGTTACATTGTATATATGTAGTAGCGTCGGATAGAAATACGAAAACTTGTTGTTCGACCAATCTCGGAGAAAGAGAGGTCACTCTTCTCTCTGTGTATGTTCATGACGATCTTGTGTAATTATAATGGTTCCTTCATTTTCTTACTAGCTAGCGTGTCGAGGTCTCTCTATATGTATAGTAGTTAGCGTCGACCAAGCACGGAGAAAGAGAGGTCACTCCTCTCTATTAGCTAGATAACACAATATGAAACCCCTAAATTAGCCCTGCAAAACCCCCCTAAACCCCTCTTCAAAACAAAAACAAAAACCCCAGCTCCTGCCAAATGCTGACGCGTGGACGCCTTTTGGTCCCTGTTGGTGTTACCAACCGGGACTAAAGGTCCTCCTGCCTGGGCTCCCCGCAGCGGCCACGTGGAGCCCCTTCTGTCCCGGTTCATAAGCGAACCGAGAGTAAATGTATTGGGTTTTAGTCCCGACCCTTTAGTCCCGGTTTCAGAACCGGGGCTAATGGGCCTCTGGAACCGGGACAAATGGGTCGTTTTCTACTAGTGGGAGTAGTTCACCCTCGAGGCTAGGGGTATGTACAAGTAGCTATGTGTTTGATCTCTCCCTCTCTCTCTCTCTCTCTCTCTCTCTCTCTCTCTCTCTCTTTCTCGTGTTCTTGATTTGGCATGATCTTGATGTACCACGAGCTTTGTTAATGTAGTTGGATCATATGGCGTCTCTCCTCTCTATCTTGTTGTGATAAATTGAGTTTTTACCTTTGAGGTTTCACTATTATCGGGTTGAATATTTTTATGGATTTGGGAACACTTGATGTACGTCTTGCATGTGAATACCCATGGTGACAATGGGGTATTATATTGATCCACTTGATATATATTTTGGCACTCAACTCACGGATTCTCGAGGTGATATTGGGGTAATCGATGCATAGGGGTTGATGCACGTTTTCGTCCTACTTTCTCTGGTAGAAATCTTAGGGCACTTTTTGAAGTTCTTTGTGTTGGATTGAATATTATGAATCTAAAGTTGTTTGATGCATATCGAATAATTGACTCACGAATACTTGTGATGACATTGGAGTATCTAGGTGGCATTAGAGTTGGTTGATGCATATCAGATGGTGTTATTTTAGTACAAACTATAGAGTTATTTGTGACACTTATAGGAATAACTCAAAAGATTGATCGGAAAGAATAACTTTGAGGTGGTTTCATACCCTACAAACATTTTTTTTATGTTCTTCGCTACATAACAACTTTGGAGTGACTCTTTGTCGCATGTAGAGGGATTATTATATGATTCAATTATGTTAGCATTGTTGAGAGATTGCAGTAGTGAAAGTATAAACCCTATGCCTTGTTTCTAAGCATTGAAATATCGTTTGTGCTTCGTTTTATCATTTGCTACCTTGGTATTTTTTATATTTTCAGATTACAAAAGCCTATATCTACTATCCATACTACACTTGTATCACCGTCTCTTCGACGAACTAGTGCACCTATACAATTTACCATTGTATTGGGTGTGTTGGGGACACAAGAGATATCTTGTATTTGATTGCAGGGTTGTTTGAGAGGACCATCTTCATTCTACGCCTCCCACAGATTGATAAAACTTTAGGTCATCCATTTGAATGAAATTACTACTGTCCTACAAAATTCTGCACTTGGAGACCGAACACGAGTCTACATTACAAAAATAAGTTGTATAGTAGACATCAGAGCCCTTCTTCTATAAAAAAAAGAAAGCAAATTATTACTTTTTTTGCTTTTGTTCATTCAACCACCTTTCACCTTTTTGTGGATGAATTTGTGAATTTCGGACAAGATCAGGTTTCAGGAGAGGGGAGCTGGTGGTGACAGACAGGTGGGCCCCGCCCACGTCGAGGTGACGGGCACACGTGGCCACGTCGCCGTTGCCTCTCCCCTCCCCGTCCCCGTCCCCGATCCACCACCACCACCACACAAGAGCAGATCGAAATCCAGCCGACCTTCCCCTGCGCCGACGACCCCCCCTCCCGCTCTCCCTCGCCGGCGACGACCGACCATGGCGACGCGGTACTGGATCGCCGCCCTGCCCGTCGCCGACGACAACGTCGCCGCCGGCAAGACGGCCCTCTGGGCGCGCCTCCAGGACGCCATCTCCCGCCACTCCTTCGACACCCCGCTCTACCGCGTAAGCTTCCCATCCCCCTCCTCCTCCTCCGCCCTTCAATCGCCTTCCGCCACCCGCCGCTGACCGACTCCCCGCGCAGTTCACCGTCCCGGATCTCCGCCCCGGCACGCTCGACTCCCTGCTCGCCCTCAGCGACGACCTCGTCAAGGTACCTGCTTTCCATCACGATCTTGCCCCCCACCCCTCTTCTTGGCCCCAGCCTGATCCGGCCTCTGGCTGCAGTCCAACATCTTCATCGAGGGCGTGTCGCACAAGATCCGCCGGCAGATCGAGGACCTGGAGCGCGCCGGAGGTGTCGAGCCCGGCACCCTCACCGTCGACGGCGTCCCCGTCGACAGCTACCTCACCAGGTCAGCTCCTTCTGCCTGTGCCCTGTGCCGCTGCTTACATTCCTCATCTGCCAACTGCTTACATTCCTCAACTGTACCGGATGATGGATGCAGGTTTGTGTGGGACGAGGGCAAGTACCCCGTCAACGCCCCGCTCAAGGAGACCGTCGCCAGCATCCAGTCCCAGGTCGCCAAGATCGAGGACGACATGAAGGTAACTAACTCTGCTCCTCTGTCTCTTCATTACTCCACTTCTTCTTCATACTTACACATGGATGCCAGTAAGATTTTGGAACATTGACAGCAACTTAACACTGCATTTGCTAGGCTAGCTGGGTACTGTATTTTGGACAGTGTTGCTTACACTTTAACAGTTACATTCGGTCCTCAGCGCTGAATTGGTATATTTTGGATGTAGCTTACTTCCTGTTTGTCTTGGGTCTGTTTGGTTCCGGCTAAGCTACCCATTTGTGCAGCTAGTTTCTTGAGTATTTATTTAGCCTGCTGTCCCCTTTTCTGGCACTGAATTGCCACATAATGTTCATGATGCAAACAACTAGGGAATTGGTGCCACATTTTGTCAGGAAAAGGAATAAATTGTAGTAATTATAACTGAAATACCGTGTTGATCTTGCCTGCCATTATTTGTCTCCACCCCTCATCACAAGTGCAGTCTTGGTTTTATATACACCTTCATTCTATTTTATTTTGGGATAGATGAAAATAAGTGTTTTTGGTTGGATGTTAGATTTGCAAAAAGACTGAATATGCCCTTTTCCAGGTTAGAGTTGCTGAATACGGTAATGTTAAGAGCCAGCTTGGCACAATCAACAGGAAGCAAACTGGAAGGTAAATCGTCTCACCATACTTTGTGACTAGCTCTGGAGGGATGGACATGCTTGGTACCAGTATTATGCTACGTTGTTGCTTGCCTTGAGTCCTACCTACTCTGATTGATTTCTTCTTCTTGTATGGCAGTTTAGCAGTTCGTGACCTTTCCAACCTCATAAAGCCAGAGGATATGGTCACTTCGGAACATCTAGTGACACTCCTTTCTATTGTGCCAAAATATTCCCAAAAAGACTGGTTATCAAGCTACGAGTCACTCGATACGTTTGTGGTAAGTTCAGAATCCTTTGAATACTGATAATGTCTCTGATAAACCATCGTTTAAACTATTTTCATGCCGTGCTTCATTTCAGCAAATGTCTATTTTATTTGTGGCTATTCAGTTAAAACCAAGAGTGTTTATTTGGTTCACCATTTCTGGTTTAATGCTATCATGAGATCTCGCCATCACGGAGATCTTCCAAATTCTAGATACATTTGACTTCAGTTCGTTTACCTGGATGCTATTTACTTTGCCCTTATGAGGAGCATTCAAGTTGTCCTAATTTGTTACTGTATTCAGTTGATTCTTTCAATTGAGCTAATTATTGTTTATATAGGTTCCGAGATCGTCAAAAAAGCTTTACGAGGACAACGAGTATGCTCTCTACACTGTAACATTATTTGCCAAGGTTGTTGACAACTTTAAGGTCCATGCTCGTGAGAAAGGTTTCCAGGTAACTTTGTTGCCCTGATCCTTTCTTTTAAACCATTGGTTGCATTTAACCTTAATTTGGGACGGTGGCAGTACTCCATGTAGCCTTTGGTATAGTTCCTAATAGCTAGGCAAAAATTAATCTTAGTCAGTTGGTACCTACCATTCCTGTAACTATTTTGTCGTCCACTAACTTCTATTTCGCACTTGATTTCAGATCCGTGACTTTGAGTATAGTCCTGAAGCACAGGAGAGTCGGAAGCAAGAGCTAGAAAAACTGCTGCAAGACCAGGAAGTTATGAGGACCTCTCTATTGCAATGGTGCTATGCAAGCTACAGTGAGGTACATGCCTTTTGCAGTGTATTATGTCCTAATATCGTCTATGAAACGTACGTTGAACAAACCACATGACCTTAGTTCATTTCATTTGCAAAAGATACTGTAGAAATAAGTCGTTCAAATATTTCATTTGATTGCACCGATGTTCTTCATCAAAACTCAGCCATTTTGAACTACTATCCAGCTTGCGGTTGGATCCTATTGTAGTTTCCTCATCTATTTACTCTGTTATCCTCCACAACCCTTTGAATTTTTTATAGTCAAATTGCAAGCCTGAACAGTAAGGTTTTGAATTTGTTCACTGGTTAATTGGTTATTTGATAGCCTACTCCAACTTGTTTGGGACCAAAGGCTTTGTTGTTGTTGTTGTTGTTGCTGTTGTTGCTGTTGTTAATTGGTTATTTGATCTTCTTCAGTGGTAGTCTGAAGATCAGATCATGGTGTGATCAAATCATGCTTAATCTGAATTTAATTATTTTTGTTGAAACTATAAATAAGGACAATAGTTGAGTTGTGACTTAATGGCATACTGGTATCTGGGGCTTACTTTTGTTAATCCTGTTATTTTCTCACCAGTGCATCCTTGTTTAGGGCGAAATCATATGGTGGTCAACTCATTAAACAGATTGGGATGCGCATCCCCTTTGTTTTCTGATCCGTGATTGTTAGTTTAAAGCTACAAACGATGGCTGCTATTCATTTGATTAAGCTCGGCAGAACTTTAACATCTGCCCATTCTCAAAAAATCGTAGTAATAGGCAAAACTGTGCTGTTATTTGTCTCTGTATGGCAGTGCTACTCCTAATGGTCATCATGGCAGAAGTTAACTGATGAGTCTATAGCTATCGTAGATATAATGCTGTATATTACATGATTGTTGATAGTTATTTCAGAAAAATACCTAGATATTGGGCTTTGGTTGCTGGGCAATCATGGTTTGCTTGGTTTATTTGCTTCTTTATCAATAAATATCAATTCTCACGGTTCCTGTACTATGTTTCTAGGTATTTAGCTCCTGGATGCATTTCTCTGCTGTTCGTGTCTTCGTAGAGAGTATTCTGAGATATGGTCTGCCAGCACGGTTCCTGGTAATTTCCCTGGCTGTTATTTGTTAGCCAGCTTTATACTTTCACATCTGATCTGTAACTTGTTTTTACAACAGACAACTGCGCTGTTCATGGTAATTTAGCTTGCTGTTCTACAATAGTCAGTCTAACACTGTCATGTCTGATTCCTGTTGTGTTTGCATCAGTCTGTTGTCCTAGCACCATCTACAAAGAGCGAGAAGAAAGTAAGGAACATCTTGGAAGGGCTATGTGGCAATGCCAACAGGTAAATTCCATGCCTGGGCTGCAGCCCATTGGCGTTGTTATTCGCCGCCTGCTCTTGTCTTTCGCTAACTGAACCTTCAAATTACAGCAGCTACTGGAGATCCGAAGACGACGTTGGCATGGCTGCTGGCCTGGGAGGCGAGACAGAGTCTCACCCTTACGTCTCCTTCACCATAAACTTTGTCTGAGGGTGTTCGATGTATATTATTTTGTGACACCAATTCTTTCATGGTATGTCGGTTTCGGTTCATGCTTCTGTAGTAGATGAGCCGCGCCGATCAATAATGTAGTGTTTCGAAGAACCTCGAACGTATCCTGGCACAAAGTGGGACTTCTCTTCTTTTGTTCTGCTACGCTGTTGCAACTGTTTACTTTTTGTGCAGTGTTGTATTACTGGGTACATTATTGTAATTTTGAGTAACCAGAATCTATAATAATAAAATCAAGGTGAATAAGCTGGGTAATATAAACATATGTTGTTCACCGGTGTGAATTTGTTTGACAAGTAGATGACCTCTTTGCCCCCTTGTTGGTTGTAATGTGTATTGCTCAGCCAAAAAAATCAAATACACCAAATTTGCATACTTCCAAATTGAAATGTTCAATAGGAGATTGTATTGAAGAAAGTGTTCTCTTCATTACTTCCTTGCTTGTTGCCTCTGAAATACTTCCTCCGTAAACTAATATAAGAGCGTTTAGAATACTAAAGTACTGATGTAAACGCTCTTATATTAGTTTACAGAGGGAGTAGTTGATAACTGTTTTGCCTCTTATCATTGATGATCACCAATACAGAGTGACATTTAGAAAACATCCATACAAGTTTTGTTTTCACTAAATTCTACTCCCTCCGTAAAGAAATATATGAGCGTTATATTTCAATGATCTAAACCCTTTTATATTTCTTAACAGAGGGAGTATCTAACAAGAAGTTGCTCATGCATGGAAATGCATTTCGCCGAAAGGTAATAAAAACGTACTTCAGCAAAATCAGTCCATACAACTTATGATCCAAAATAACCATCTAGCAAGCAATGGGACCTTGCACATTACGTGGCATAAGAAATCCAAGCAGTTCTGAATAATATTACACCATCAGTGTGTATGACATAGCAGAATACATTTATTTAATGAGACAAAACCGTGTGGCACGCACAACACCACCGACGGTGCAAAGATACAATACAATACATCAATAAGTTCTAAATGGCGACGTGTTTGACAATACAATATAGCAATAAGTTTTCCAGGCCCCTTAATCTTGTAGTGGTATCTTTGGTAGTTCTTGCTTAATTCACACCCGTGGTCCGAACCACTTTTTCCAAGTAACAAGAAAAATGACATACAACCTATCGTTAGCTTGTCGAGTAGCCCGAAATAAGCATACCTCCATCTCTTCATGAAGAGAAGTCCACAAAACACCATCCAAGAGCCCGCCACAAAACCAATAATTTATCCAAGAAGAAAATCCATTTGAGACAAGCCATCTTCAGGCAACCTTGTTGGACCTTTGTTGGTTGGCGGACCAGGACATTGCATTGGAACTGGATGTCCACAAAGAGCAGGATTACCAATGTACATAGAAGCTGGGTCATCTGTGTTGAGGGTGTCTAGTTGATGCCCTGAGGGTATCCTTCCAGACAGATTATTGTATGACAAGTTTAAATAGCTCAGGTATGTCAAATCCGATAAGCCCCGAGGAATTTCACCACCAAGTTTGTTCTTTGACAGGTCAAGAGACTCCAACGACCGAAGGTTGCCAATCTTATATGGGATATTTCCACTCAACAAGTTCGATGATAAATTCAAACTTATGAGAGCAGCAAGGGAGCTTAGTTCCTCTGGGATTTCTCCAGTCAAACTGTTGCAAGATAAATCAATGCTCATCAAATATACTATATTCTCCCCATACTCAAGCACTTGCCCTTTCATCACCATCGAGATGCTATCATTATTATGCAGTCCCATATCCACGGATGAGTATTTGTCTTCGTATACTTCTTTGAAAGGATCATCAAATACTGTATTACTAGCAATTACAGTGCCAGTCAAAGCTTTCAATTTTTTTAGATACTGCGGTATGGTCTCAGAAAAGTTATTATTGGATAGATCCAGAATACGAATAGCGTGGCGTTCCATCATTTCCATTGGAATGCGACCATACAAATTGTTCGATCTTAACCGTAACATAACCAAACCAGGCATGGCTTTACTAATCCATCCAGGTAACTCTCCAGTGAATCTGTTTTGAGCAAGATCGAGGTAAATAAGACTTGGACATTGTCGTAGGAACAAAGGAAATCCACTTGAAAAGCTATTGTTGCTTAGAAGAAGAGTAGTGATTTTCAAACAGAAAGAACTCACTGAATTGACTCTTGAAAAATTGTTGCTAGATGGGTTCCGTTGTTTCACTTCCTTTCGGCCACAATTAGGAAGTTCCACTGAAAACAGATTGTTTGAAAGATCTAAGACCCGCAATTGTCGCAGTCGACAAATTGACGTTGGAATAGTCCAGTTATAGAATTGGAGAACAGAATTGCAACCTCCAAATGCGGAGCTTGGAAATTTGGCACAAACCCATTTAAAGAGTTATGGGACATGTCCAATACCTCAGTTGTATTTGGTAACTTGGGTATCAAACCAGTGAGTAGATTTGATTGCATTGATAGAGTAATCACTGACATGAACTCCAGATTGAGTGGTAACTCACCGCTAAGCTGGTTCAAGGAGATGTCCAAATATCTAGTTTCAGAAAAGGTAGTCCAAAACCAATCTGGGATCCTACCAACTAGACCTGTGTTTGAAATATCAAGGTCGTTGATGCTCCCTTGCAGTTGAAGCCATTTTGGAAATTGGGGTCCCAGATGACAAGATGAAAATGATGCCCGATGCAAGTTGAACGGAGGCACCCAATGCGAGTCAATATTGAGTTCCAAATTATTATCAGATAAGTCAAGGGACTTTAAATTCATCAAACCAACAAAATGATCTTCTGATATCACACCACTCAAGTTGTTGTATCCAAGGTATAAGTGAATCAAATTTGTAAGCGCGCCAATCTCCACGGGCACTGAGCCGCTCAATTGGTTGTCACTGACATCAAGCATGGTTAAGCTAGTTAGGTTTGACACAAATTGTAATGTCGCGCCAGTGATGTCGGCATAGTCCAAACTCAGCTCTTGCAGTTTATTCCAAGAACAGTTGGGTATCCTATCTATCACCTCTGTTATGTCCGCACTGATGATGTTGAAGTTGAGATTTAGAGACCTCAGATTACACATAGCTTGCGTTGTTGCTGGTATCATCCCCTGGATGTTGTTATTTCCAATGTTAAATGTCCCCAACAAGGTCAAGTTTCCCAACTCGTTAGGAAGTGGGCCTGATAGTTCACCATGCTCTAGGTTAAGCCTGTTCAGGCTGGTTACATCCCAGAACCAATAGGATGCCGCCAAACCTTTGAAAAGGTTATAAGAGAGGTCAAGCTCCTCAAGAAGCGTAAAGTTGTGGTGTAAAACTGACGATGGAACATTATTGTCCTTAAGCCAACAGGCATCGAGAATGAGTGCAACCAAATTGGGAAGTGCGCTGACCGCATGAACCCAGTCAAGGACTCGAGTGAGGTCGATGGAGCCCATGTCAAGATGTTGTAGCGATTGGAGACGCGCTAACCAAGATATATCATCTGAGTAGAGACGGCCAGTGTTGATGTAGCCATGTATATCAAGTTGCACCAGTTTGGAGAGGTTGCCAAGCTGAGGCGGCACTCTACCATGAAAACCCATGTTTGAGAGGTTGAGATACGTCAAACCCTCAAGAGAGCCCAGGAATTCTGGCATAGGTTTTGCATCTCCTAGGACAATATTCCCACTCAGATCTAGATGCTTAAGACGTCGGAGAGCAAGCAGCGAAGAAGATACCTGTCCTCGAAGCGAGTAGTCTTCAGGGTAAGATAGATAATCATATATTGGAATTGGATAATCGTAGCGGAGGTCGAGCTTGACGACGTGGCCTGTCCGGCGGCTGCAGGTGACGCCGCTCCACCGGCAGCAGTCGTGGTGTCGTTGCTGCCATGAGACGAGGCGATTGTCTGGGTCGCCTGTGATGCCGGCCTTGAAGGAGAGCAGCGCGGCCCTCTCGGCCGGGACGCAGCTCCCGTTGTTGCATCTTTCGGTCGTCGCGCTGTGGACGGAGGAGGCTGCAGCTAACATGATGATGATGATTAGGAGGAGCAACTTGTTGGGTGCAGCCATGCAGTTGGCCTGGGGTGGGCTAATGAAGCTGATACTGCCTTGGGGGGAAAGCGTCGGGTCGGGTCACACTACCGGAACAGGGCTCGATGCCGACGGCCAAAAGTATGCCGACGGCCACCGTCGGCCTATTCCAGACTATGCCGACAGCTGGCACCAGGCCGTCGGCGTACAACGGCCGTCGGGCTATCCCAGTATACGCCGATGACCCCCGTCGGCAAAGAGCGGCCGTCGGCATAGACAAATCTACGCCTACAGCTGTCGTCGGCATAGCTGCAGGCCCGGCGACCACGCCCGTGATGGGCGGTTAACGGCGTCAGATCTATGCCGACGGCTTGGACGGGCGGCCGTCGGCATAGATACGAATGCCACGTCATCGATCCAAAGCGCACCGACCAAGGGCTATGCCGACGGCTGCCGTCGGCATAGACGACCCGTCATCGATCCGCAACGCGCCGTCCATCTGCCCTGGCCGCAACTATGCCGACGGCTTTGCCGTCGGCATATATATATTTTTTGCTTTTTTTTGTAGCTATATTTTATGTTTTCTTACATATTATTATTTGACTAACTTACATATAGCATGTGTTAATATAAGCATACATACATTATTTTCGGTTCTATACGGAGGGGTGTGACCCCCCTAACGGACGGCGCCGCCGCCGGTCCGCACCTGGAGCGTGGAACAGCCGCATCGGGTCTATAGGAAGGGGACTTTGCTCCCCAAGTGTTTATATATATCGGATGACCTACCACAACCGGGTGGTGTTGTGGCATGTCCGAAGAGGCGGCACGCGTCTCTAGGGCGTGGCCCCCCTCACGGACGGTGCCGTCGCCGGCACCTGGAGGGGGGAAACGAACGCGTCGGGTCTACACGGAGGGGATGTAGCTGTGGGTTTGTCCCGGATGTTGCTCCCAGGTGTCCCTCTGTGCTGACCTGACACAACCGGGTGGAGAGGTCCACTGGTCAAAGCCCGTCCATGGTAAGTCAAAGGGCTAGATCTCGTGGTCAACCGCTCCAGGGTTAGGCAGGACGGGGGCCCTAGGGGGTAGCAATGCCACCGGAGCGTCGCGCCGGCCCCTCATACATGCGGGGTGGTGTTGTGGCATGTCCGAAGAGGCGGCACGCGTCTCTGGGACGTGGCCCCCCTCACGGACGGCGCCACTGCCGGCACCTGGAGGGGGGAAACGGACGCGTCGGGTCTACACGGAGGGGATGTAGCTATGGTTTTGGCCCGGATGTTGCTCCCAGGTGTCCCTCTGTGCTGACCTGACACAACCGGGTGGAGAGGTCCACTGGTCAAAGCCCGCCAGTGGTAAGTCAAAGGGCTAGATCTCGTGATCAACCGCTCCAGCGTTAGGCGGGACGGGGGCCCTGGGGGGTAGCAATGCCACCGGAGCGTCGCACCGGCCCCTCATACATGCGGGGTGGTGTTGTGGCATGTCCGAAGAGGCGGCACGCGTCTCCGGGATGTGGCCCCTCTCACGGACGGCGATGACACAGTAGTAGACGTTCTGCGGTAACGGTGCGGCGTGAATATTATTAAATACTCGGATCGCGATAAAATCATTAGTTTTTTACATGACGTGGGCACATGTGCTATAGGAACGATGGTAATTTTTCATAATTTTTTGGTGATGGAGAAGTATCAAACAATTCCTTCTACGCGGATTGCCCTTCGCATGTCTACGACTGTGGCCGACGGCCTCCATGGGCTAGCATGCCGCCAATCTTGCGTACGCGACTTCTCACAAGTCTGAAAGTGTTGTGGCGGTTGCAAACGCCCGGCACGCGTCTCCGGGGCGTGGCCTCCCAGCTCACGGATGCCGCCGCCGCCGGCACCTGGAGGTGGGAAACGGACGCATCGGGTCTACACGGAGGGGATGTAGCTGTGGGTTTGGCCCGGATGTTGCTCCCAGTTGTCCCTCTGTGCTGACCTGACACAACCGGGTGGAGAGGTCCACTGGTCAAAGCCCGCCCGTGGGAAGTCAAAGGGCTAGATCTCGTGGTCAACCGCTCAAGGGTTAGGCGGCACGGGGGCCCTGAGGGGGTAGCAATGCCACCGGAGCGTCGCACCGGACCCTCATACATGCGGGGTGGTGTTGTGGCATGTCCGAAGAGGCGACACGCGTCTATGGGGTGTGGCCCCCCTCACGGACGGCGCCGCCTCCGGCACCTGGAGGGGGGGGGGAATGGACGCGTCGGGTCTACACGGAGGGGATGTAGCTGTGGGTTTGGCCTGGATGTTTTGCTCCCAGGTGTCCCTCTGTGCTGACCTGACACAACCGGGTGGAGAGGTCCACTGGTCAAAGCCCTTCCGTGGAAAGTCAAAGGGCTAGATCTCGTGGTCAACCGCTCGAGGGTTAGGCGGCACGGGGGCCCTGAGGGGGTAGCAATGCCACCGGAGTGTCGCACCGGCCCCTCATACATGCGGGGTGGTGTTGTGGCATGTCCGAAGAGGCGGCACGCGTCTACGGGGTGTGGCCCCCCTCATGGACGGCGCCGCCGCCGGCACCTGGAGGGGCGGGGGGGGGGAACGTACGCATCGGTTCTACACGGAGGGGATGTAGCTGTGGTTTTGGCCCGGATGTTGCTCCCAGGTGTCCCTCTGTGCTGACCTGACATAACCGGGTGGAGAGGTCCACTGGTCAAAGCCCGTCTGTGGAAAGTCAAAGGGCTAGATCTCGTGGTCAACCGCTCAAGGGTTAGGCGGCACGGGGGCCCTGAGGGGGTAGCAATGCCACCGGAGCGTCGCACCGGCCCCTCATACATGCGGGGTGGTGTTGTGGCATGTCCGAAGAGGCGGCACGCGTCTACGGGGTGTGGCCCCCCTCAGGGACGGCGCCGCCGCCGACACCTGGAGGGGGGAAACGGACGCGTCGGGTCTACACGGAGGGGATGTAGCTGTGGGTTTGGCCCGGATGTTGCTCCCATCACTAGGAATCAGCTGGTAACTATTATTGACTTTGCATTGTTTCAAGCAGTTAACTATATGTTTCGTTCTCACATGTCATGCTTCCAAAATTTTCATAGGTTGTTCCTCGTTGGTGCTATGGAAGGCATGACGGATGGGCGAGTTTGGTGGATAGGTGGCTCGGCGACGATGCAGAGTTTGCTGCCAAGAGCATCAAGGCCCGGGCTAACCGTGGAAAAGACGGGACACACGGCCAAGGAAACAGGAACCACTGGGGCTTCAAGGCCATGAAGGTATATCTATATGCATGATGCATTTTTGTTCTTCTTACCGTCATGTTCTTATGTATGGCTAACTTCTGTTTGACGTTGCAGGAGGACAAGTTGAAGAGGCCGCTCTCAGACATTGAGTCGTGGAAGTTGGCCCGCGAGCGGAGTGATCGCAAGGACGGCGAGAGCCAGTACTACGGCAAGACCGAGGAGCACCTGGAGTCTTACACTCAGAACTATCAGAAGTTGCATCCGGATGTTCCTGTTCCTGAGGTTGCCCAGTCTCAGATCGACGACACGGCGGTGGTGGCCATCCAGGGGAAGTCACATGGCCGGTATCCGTGTTTTGATGGCTTGATCACTCCTTCGATCTTGTACACACGGCTTCGGGCTACCAACCAGAGCCAGTTAGAGAGTACGGGGCGTTCACAGACTCCCTTAGCCCGCCAGCATGCTGTAAGTACTTACCCTTTATCTTTTTCTCTCTAGCATTCTCAGTTTATTTTCAGCATTGCTCACTTAGAAACAACCTAAATTATGTAGGCATATAAGGCCTTTGTCGAGCATAGGAATCTCGAGGTGCGAGAGTACTTGCAACGAGTGAAGGCAAACGATGATTACAACCGTCAGATGATGACGGTTAGTTTTGCCCTCTTAAAACCAAGCTAAATTTTTGCACTTTCATTCCTTCTGACCTTCTAGTTTGCTTTTTAACTAACATCCAGGCTATGTTGGCGTCTTGGAGTAACCGCATGGATCCACCACAAATGGGACCCCCACCAGCACCTGCGGGAGAACCCCCACACGTGCCCACGTTCGATGAATGGGTGGCACTAGGCGGTGATAGTCCGGTTAGTACATTTGCCTAACTACTGACAAACTAGTTCTCGTTCATTCAACACTATCATATCATATTTACCGTTAGAATCTTCTCTCAAACATGTAGGGGACCGGTGGCTCGACTCCTGCTTCGTCGACACCAGTCACTCCGATCTGGCCCGGTAGTGGCGGTCTTGGCGGTGGCGGTTTTGGCGGTGGTGGTCTTGGTGGTGGTGGTTTTGGGGGAGGTGGTCTTGGTGGTGGTGGTTTTGGCGGAGGTGGTCTTGGCGGTGGTGGTTTTGGCGGAGGTGGTCTTGGCGGTGGTGGTTTTGACGGAGGTGGTCTTGCTTGATGTCGATGATGATACCCATGCATGTGGCCGTCGTGCCATACCTTTCATGTTCCTATGTTTCTTCTTTGAAATGATGTTCCATGTCTTGCACTACTTTTATGTTCATGAACTTCCGCCGGTGATGATCTTTAGATGATGAACTTGACTATGTTTAAATGATGATGATGAACTTGAGTATGTTTAGATGATAAACTGTCATATTTATGCATAATCCCATATTATTCTGCTTTGAAATGCTGTCAAATGAATTGAAAAAGAGAAAACAGGGAAAATAAAAAAAATATGCCTACGGCAAAGCCGTCGGCATAGATGACTCCAGGGCTTCCCAGGGCCTGACACGTGGCACGACTATGCCTACGGCAAAGCCGTCGGCATAGATTTTCATCTGCCGTAGGCATAGTCCTGCCGCCAGGAGGCACCGGAGGACGACACGTGGCAGAGATATGCCTACGGCAAAGCCGCCGGCATAGATTTCATCTATGCCTACGGCAAGCCGTAGGCATAGCCCTGTCACCAGGAGACACCATCTATGCTGACGGCCAAGCCGTCGGCATACCTCTGCCACGTGGCGTCCCGTGGTGTCTCCTGGTCTTTTGACGGCGCCGTCCGTTGCCGTCAGGCGAAGAACACTGCCGACGGCTAAACTATGCCGACGACTGACGCACGGCCGTCGGCATAGGCCCCTATGCCGACGGCTATTCTATGCCGACGGTCTGACAAGACTACGCTGACGTGATCTACGCGGACGGGGATATGCCGACGGCAGCCGTAGGCATAGATCTATGTGGACGGCAGGTGACCTATGCCGACGGCCAAGGGCCGTCGGCATAGGCCGCGAGTCCGGTAGTGTCAGGTTGTCCCTCGTCAACTAGACCTGTGGAGTCTTCTGCTGGTGTGTGATGTGTGTTTGCTGCATTTCTCTCTTTTATGAACGCGTGTGCCGCATTTTTCAAAAAGAAAAGAAAAAAGTAGACCTTTGCCGTCACTGCCTTTTTGACCAGGGCAAGACTTTGAATCATACATGGTGTGGTGACTGCCCACTACTCCCTCTGTTTCTAAATATAAATAATTTTAGAGATTCTAATATGAACGTAGCAAAATGAATGAATCTAACCTATAAACCACGCTATGCTACCTGCCATTCCACCGCACCTGCATGCGTTGGGCGTTTTCAACCGCACAATGCATTTACTGTTTGCAGTTTTACCCTACTGTCAATTGACCAACCGCTCGTTGCATTCACACACGTGCAGCCATTCTGTAACTCTATGACTGATGGGGTCAGTCGTCTATGGGGCCACTATGTGGAGGCTGGGTTTCTCCCGGGCTGGGTGGGCGATTGGCTGGTGCTCTGCAGTTTGTGGTTGGGTGAGAGCGACGTGAAGGGGTGGGTTTTCGCTGGTCTACTCGACCGTGCTCTACCCTGCTGTTTTGGTCGTTCCGATTGGCATTTGGGCCCGTGGTGCAGTGGCTTGGGTGCTCAGGTAGCTCATACGAGGGGTACTGCCAACGGGATATGAGCGGCGTGGGATAAGAGTATGTAGTGGAGGCCACGTGTGGGTTCTGGTTGGGGCCATGCGGGTCTAATCCGACCGTGGACACCTGGTGATCAGGATCCAGATCCGACGATCACGAAGGGTGTGCGCTCGAGACTAAAAAAATGTGCAGCTGCACTTTTTAGGATTTAGGTTATCGAATAAATATAATTGTTAATCCGGTGGAGTATGCAGCAACAACTAGTGAATAGCCTTTGACAGTAACTGAAAAAGGAACGCATGCACGTCGAAGCAACTCAAGGACAATCTCCTGACGGGATGGAATCAAGGAATACACCATGCAGACAAGCTCAGGAGCTACCTGTAACAACGCCGCGAATGCACACGCAATGGCCAAGCGTGCTGAAGCAGAAGCAGAGCAGCAGCAACTGGGAAACAAGACTGATGAAACTGAAACCAAACTAGGCGACACTTTGCCAGGGACAGCAGCACCACCCAAGTTGGGAGCACTAGTAGATAAAGGGCCTTTAGTCCCGGTTCATAAGAGCCTTTGGTCCCGGTTCTGGAACCGGGATTAAAGGGTCGTTACTAATGCCCTAGTCCTTTAGTCCCGGTTCTTACACGAACCGGGACTAAAGGCCGTCCACGTGACCGGTGCGGGGAGCCCAGGTAGGAGGGCCTTTGGTCCCGGTTGGTGGCACCAACCGGGACCAATAGGCATCCACTTGTCAGCATTTCAGTGGCTGGGTTTTTTTTCCTGAAAGGGGGGTGGATTTGGGGGGTTTTGTATGGTTAATTAAGATGTTTCATATATTGTGTTAGGTAGATAATTAATTAATAGAGAAAAGTGTCCTCTCTTATCTCCGTGCTTGGTCGACGCTACGTACTATACGTATAGAGAGGCCCTCGACACGCTAACTAGCAAGAAAATGAAGGAAACCATTAAGTACAGAAGTTCGTCATGCATACCGAGAGAAGTGATCGACCTCTCCTTCTCCGAGAGATTGGTCGAACAACAAGTTTTCGTATTATCTATCCGACTACTGGCTACATACATATACAATATGTATGATCTATACAATCCCGTAGCATTTGAAGTCAACTTCCACATGGTATTCTCCGACTTTATTGATGACGTGGTCAAGAAAGAATCCCGCCAGTTCCTCTTGAATTGCTTTAATGCGATCTTGTGGTAGGAGTTCATTCCGCATCTCCCACGTCTAATTTGAAGAAGGGGGTTAATACATATATATGAATGAAACTCAACAGAAATGATGGTGTAATAAAATGAAATTGTGAATATTATTGCTTACGCACTTCATATTGTCTTCTAGAGTAGCCCCGCTTATCTTTGCAAGTCGCGTTGTAGATGAACTCACACACGTAGTATCCATAGTAATCATTCCCTTGTTCCTGCCACAAGCACTTTACGAGAAATAGAGGTCAATCAAACTGATAATGAAGCATTATAAATGGCATTGATGAAACTAGATAGAATCAACGGGAGATGCGCGCAACTAGCTAGCTAGTAGTACTTACTTTCGGGTATGTATATCGCAGCTCCTTCGGCAGTCCCGGAGCTTGTGCGGCGAACTGTTTCCAAACCCTGCAAGACAAAGAAAATAATTATTACTTGAGATATCAGGAAATGAACAAAAAGTTGCCGATATGGTGCGATAATGATTGATTGAACTTACTTGTTGAGAATTTTAGTCATGTCCGCATAGGTCTCAGGATCTTTTCGTCTCGAGTCTAAGACGGTTACTAATCCCCGCTCAAGCTTAATCTCCAGGAGAATATAGTGGAAGCTGTGCACGCATGCATAACTCATCAATTACATTACTATAACCTCGCTCGAGTAATAAGGGAAACCGAATATGCACACGACAGTAACACTCACCTGGAGTTGTAAGGAAAGAGTATTAAATCTTTGTTTTGATTTATTACTAATGATTTGAGCAAGTTGGCCTCGGCCTCGGCGGCGTCCTTTTTAATCTGAAAATGATCTATGAGATTGGTGTTAATGAACCCAATATCATACATTTCTGCTTTTCTGCACTCGACGATCTTCAATTGCATAATATAGTGAGGATAATTATAAATACATGCAATGAAAGAGCTTAGCTATATATAGAGACTTAATGACAAAAGTAGTACTTACAGACAGTAGCAAGTGACCGTTAATTTATCGAGGGCCTTCTGATTGAAAAACGCGAAGAACTCCTCAAATGGAACAGGCAACAGATCACCGGAGACGAGGTCGTGCTCCTCTTTAATTCTCCGATACAAAGTATTCGTCCCCCCAGACTCTCTGCAGGTTTTCATGTACCAATTATGGAATCTTCGCATCATCGTTGTTAGAGATTTTTCATCTTTGACGAGAGGCTTCCCGTACTCGTATCTGTGTTCCTCCACCTCCAACAAATCATAATGTACATCGTCGGGCAGGTAATCTGCAGGATTGCTATAACCGGGCACCATCCCCGGAGCATTAGCGACGATGTCGCTAGACACATTGAGCGGGGGGAACGATTGGTTCGCTTGTTCTCCGAGCTGGGCAATTTCTTTCCCAGCTCGCCGGTCTTTTAACCTTTGATCACTGACAGTACTTCCCGATCGCTCCGCTTCAAGATATGCCTTTTCATTAATGCGCTCATAGTTGGTTTTCGGCGGAGACTTTGGTGGTTTCCTCAGGGCATCGATAGTGCGCTTTGCTTTCACCGGATCCACCTTCTCCTCCGGAGGTGGATTTCTCTGTGCTTTCAACCCTTGAAAGAAGTCCTTCACCTCGGTCCGCACGATCTTCGCGGTTTCCTCCGGGGTCCTCTCGTACGGTAACTTCTCTAGAGGCTTGAGAGGTGGACCGTATCTGTATTGCCTCCCGCCTCTGCCTGTACTGCTAGACGCCGGAGCAGACGGGGCAGCTGCGGCTGTCTTCTTTCGTGCTTGCTTACGAGGCGGAGGAGAAGGAGTACGACGTGCCGGAGCAGCCGTGGCGGCGGCGGGTCTCTTCCGCCCTTGCTGGCGAGGCGGAGAAGGAGGAGGCTGGTGGCTGCTTGGGCTCGCCGGCGCAGGCGGAGAAGGAGGCGGAGTGCCGCCACGCGCCGGAGAAGGAGGCTGAGTGCCCTGATCGTCACTCGCCGTAGGAGGAGGCGGTGGAGGAGGCGGAGTGCCCTTACTCGGCGGCGGAGGAGGAGGAGGCGGAGGCCTCCAGTTCGGAAGGTTGATGAGCTCCTTCCGCCATAGGCATGGAGTCTTCAGACAAGAACCCAGCCGAGTCTCCCCTTCACCCGTAGGGTGGTCAAGCTGGAGGTCCTCAAATCCTTCTATGATTTCATCCACCATCACCCTAGCATATCCTTCTGGAATCGGTCGGCAGTGAAAAGTTGCGCCAGGTTCAGGAGGTGCAACAGAGCCAACAACCGCCTTGACTTTCAATTGCATCCACTGCGTCATAAGGTGGCAATTCTGAGACTCCGTGATTGCATCTACGGGGTAGCTAGCAGCAGGAGCCGTGAAGATAGGCTGAACCAGCTCGGTGGAAGCCTGGCTGCTTCTCCGCTGAGATGGCAGGGTAGCTTCGGGGGTAGTTTCGGCAGGTCGCTTACTGCGATTTGCTTCTCGCTCCTCTATCGCTTGCACCCTTGCGTGCAGCGCCTGCAGTTGGTCATGCTCCACTTTCTTCCTCCTCTCCTGGCATTTGTAACCGCCTGCGTCCGGAAAACCATCCTTCCATGGAACGGAGCCTGGCGTGCCTCGTGTCCGTCCAGGGTGCTCAGGATTCCCGAGGGCCATTGTGAGCTCGTCGTTCTCTCTGTCTGGAATGAACGTCCCTTCCTGCGCTGCATCGATATAGTACTTAAGCTTCTTGACGAGTATTGCAAGTTGCTCGTCCGTCCAACGACACTTCCCTGATACAGGGTCCAAGGTTCCGCCAGCCCCGAAGAACCAAGTCCGGCAACGGTCTGGCCAGTTCATTGTCTCTGGTTCGATCCCTTATCAAGCAGATCCCTCTCAGCCTTGGCCCACTTAGGCCGGGCTTTGAGGTAGCCACCTGACCCCGTGCGATGGTGAAGCTTCTTCTTCACAGCATTTTGCTTGTTTGTCGCCGACATCTTCTTACTCTTTTCCGATGTCTTGTGGGCCACAAATGCGGGCCATTAATCTCTGATCTTCTCATATTTGCCGATGAATTATGGTGTCTCTTCTTTGTCGACAAACCTTTTCACCTCATTCTTCCACCTCCTGAATAGGTCTGCCATCTTCTTAAGAGCATGAGACTTGATTAATTGCTCTATAACTGGCTTCTCCGGATCCTCCTCTGGCGGTAGGGTGAAATTTGCCTTCAGCTCAGTCCAAAGATCATCTTTCTGCATATCACTCACATAAGACACCTCAGGGTCTTCTTTCTTAGGCTTATACCATTGGTGGATGCTGATCGGGATCTTGTCCCTCACAAGAACCCCGCACTGAGCAAAAAAGGCTTCCTTTGTCCGGATGGGTTCAATCGGTTGGCCGTCGCGCGCGATTGATGTGATCTCAAACCTTTCATCCGCGCGCAACTTTTTCTTCGGGCCTCGTCTCTTTAGCGAAGTTGTGCTCGATCCGGAGGGCTAGAAAAAAGAAGAAAGACGAGAGTTAATTAATATGTGTACATACCAAAACAATGAATGCATCAATTAGCTAGTCAGCACAGGCTTAACTAATATATTTACCTGGCCGGACTCTGTTCGGTCACTGGTGCCGTCAACACGGGCTCCTTCTTGCACCAGCATTGGGTCACCGGAGCCATCATAATCATGTGTTTCCTCCTCCATTCTTCGATCATCGTAACCTGCTTCTTCACCATGTTCTTCCAGACCATCATTGTCGTTAAGATACGACGACATGACATCACCTCCGGCTAAGATTATGTCCCCCAACACCTCTTCTGCTTCCTCGTCTCGTCCGTGCTCCATTGTTTCTGCAAATATTACAACATGGCAATTATTACACAAACATGACAGCATGTTTATATATTAGTGGCAAACGTAGACCTAGCGAGAGGGTCGGGGGGTGCTCCCGTGGTATAAGTTATCACAGTCGAGAGGGGGTATATATATCGACCGCCCCTCATGTCGAAGTTATCCGGGATGGGGTAATATCGACAACGACGACATACATACACGGGAAAATAATGTTATCGGGGAGGGGGTATATCGACCCCCCACGTGTTGAAGTTATCGGGAGGGGGTTATATCAACAACGACGACATACGCATACACGGGAAAATAATGTTATCGGGGAGGGGGTATATCGACCCCCCCACGTGTTGAAGTTATCGGGGGGGGGGGGGGGTTATATCGTCAACGACGACATACATACACGGGAAAATAATGTTATCGGGGAGGGGGTATATCGACCCCCCCCACGTGTTGAAGTTATCAGGAGGGGTTTATATCGACAACGACGACATACGCATACATGGGAAAATAATGTTATCGGGGAGGGGGTATATCAACCCCCCCCCCCCCGTGTTGAAGTTATCGGGAGGGGGTTATATCGACAACGACGACATACGCATACACGGGAAAATAATGTTATCGGGGAGGGGGTATATCGACCCCCCCACGTGTTGAAGTTATCGGGAGGGGGTTATATCGACAACGACGACATACGCATACACGGGAAAATAATGTTATCGGGGAGGGGGTATATCGACCCCCCCACGTGTTGAAGTTATCGGGAGGGGGTTATATCGACAACGATGACATACGCATACACGGGAAAATAATGTTATCGGGGAGGGGGTATATCGACCCCCCCCCCCACGTGTTGAAGTTATCGGGAGGGGGTTATATCGACAACGATGACATACGCATACACGGGAAAATAATGTTATCGGGGAGGGGGTATATCGACCCCCCCACGTGTTGAAGTTATCGGGAGGGGGTTATATCGACAACGACGACATACGCATACACGGGAAAATAATGTTATCGGGGAGGGGGTATATCGACCCCCCACGTGTTGAAGTTATCGGGAGGGGGTTATATCGACAACGACGACATACGCATACACGGGAAAAATAATGTTATCGGGGAGGGGGTATATCGACCCCCCCACGTGTTGAAGTTATCGGGAGGGGGTTATATCGACAACGACGACATACGCATACACGGGAAAATAATGTTATCGGGGAGGGGGTATATCGACCCCCCCCACGTGTTGAAGTTATCGGGAGGGATATATTTCTAATAAAAATTAAACTAATAAAAATAATAAAAATTAAACTAATACATCACATATGAACATCACATATATACACATATACATCACATATGAACATCACATATATACACAAAAAATTAAACTAATAAAAATAAAAAAACAGATATATTTCTAGCTATGAACAATTAAACTAAAAAAAAAGAGCCGGGGCGGCGACTCTCACAGCGGGGGCGGCGGTGAGGGCGCCGACGCGCGGGGGCGGGACGGGGCAGGGGCAGGGCGACGGCGCCGACGAGCAAGGGTGGGCGCGGCGGCGCGCGCGGGCAGGGGCGGGCGCGGCGGCGCGCGGGGGCAGGGGAGCGGGCGGCGCGCGCGAGCAGGGGCGGGGCGGCGCGTGGGCGCTGGGCGACGGCGACGAGGACGACGACGACGGCGAGCAGCGATTTGGGCAGCCTGGCGGCGTCGGGGGAAAACTGGTGAGGGAGATGTGAAATTTTCATAAGTCCCACTTATATAGCAAGGGCATTAGTCCCAGTTCGTGGCACCAACCGGGACCAATGCCCCCTTTAGTCCCGGTTGGTGCCACCAACCGGGACCAAAGGTCCCTTTTCAGCAGCCCAAAGGGCGGGAAGCGGTGGCCTTTGGTCCCAGTTGGTGGCACCAACCGGGACTAAAGGGGGGGCATTGGTCTCGGTTGGTGCCACGAACCGGTACCAATGCCCCCTTTAGTCCCGGTTGGTGCAACCAACCGGGACCAAAGGCCTTGCGCTGCCGAACCAAAAGTTTAGTCCCACCTCGCTAGTTGAGAGGGGCTCGGCGTGGTTTATAAGCCCCGGTGCGGCTGCCCACTCGAGCTCCTCTCAAATGCAGGCTTACGGGTCTAAACTAGCACTGTGCTGTCTGTGGGCCTATTGGGCCTTCTGCGGGCCTGAATCCTGGCCCAGGTTGGGTTTCTAGTCGTATTCAGGCCGTGGTGGCCCAATAGGTGGCAACTTTTTTATTTTTTTCCAGTTTTGTTTTCTGCATTATTTATTTTCTTTTGTTTTTTGCTTTATTTTTTAATTCTTTTTGCTTTTAGGTCATAAAAATTATAAACTTTCTGTTAGTGCCATTAGTTTTCAAATTTGAATTCTATGAAATTTGTGTGAATCATAAGTTTGTGATTAACTTTACTATAAAAATAGTTTTTTTTTCAGTTTTTTTGTTTGTTTTTTGCATTATTTATTTTCTTTTGTTTTTTGCTTTATTTTTTAATTCTTTTTGCTTTTAGGTCAGAAAAATTATAAACTTTCTGTTAGTGCTATTAGTTTTCAAATTTGAATTCTTTGAAATTTGTGTGAATCATAAGTTTGTGATTAACTTTACTATAAAAATAGTTTTTTTTTCAGTTTTTTTTGTTTTTTTTGCATTATTTATTTTCTTTTGTTTTTTGCTTTATTTTTTAATTCCTTTTGCTTTTAGGTCAACAAAATTATAAACTTTCTGTTAGTGCCATTAGTTTTAGAAAAAAATATAAACTTTCTATTAGTGCCATTAGTTTTCAAATTGGAATAGTTAAAATTTGAATTCTTTGAAATTTGTGTGAACCACAAGTTTGTGATTAATTTTACTAAAAAAATGAGCATAGATGCGCCTATAGAGAAAATTCAACCTAAATTCATAATAAATTTCTATGAATTTCAGAGAAATTCACTATGAATTTAGGTCAAATTCCCTCTACAAGGGCATCTATTCTCACTTTGAGAGGAGCTCAACAAGGCAGAGAGGGACGGGCTTATAAACCGGTGTGAGCGCCCTTCGGTTGGCGAGGTGGGACTAAACTCTGACCGCAACGAGGACCAACCCTTTAGTCCCGGTTCGTGGCACCAACCGGTACCAATGCCCACCCTTTAGTCCCGGTTGGTGCCACCAACCGGGACCAAAGGCCGCTGCTTCCCGCCCTTTGGGCTGCTGAAAAGGGACTTATGGTCCCGGTTGGTGGCACGAACCGGGACCAATGCTTCATGTATATATAGCAAACACTTACAAAATTTCAGTTTTCATCTAACAAGGAGTGAACCGGGATTAATGGTATTACGAGGGCCGAACCATGCATAAGACATTCAAGCATTTCAAATGAACTATGAAAAAGTTGAAAGTTTGCATGATATCATAATTTCACCCACATACCATGTGCATGTACAAAACGGACAATGGTATCATACTCGTCTGTTACAAAGTTGGCATGGTATCATAGTAATAGTTGCGGGAGAAAGTCTTCACTTTTTCATCGCTTGTGTCATTTGCTTATTGCGCCGTAACCATGGATAATCTTCATCGTTTATCAGGATGCTTGGGTCAGCCTTGACTTTGAAGGGAGGAATTTCATGAAACTTTTCATAATCTTCAGACATGTCTGTCTTGCCCTCCATTCCCATGATGTCCCTTTTTCCTGAAAGAACTATGTGGCGCTTTGGCTCATCGTATGATGTATTCGCTTCCTTATCTTTTCTTTTTCTCGGTTTGGTAGACATGTCCTTCACATAGATAACCTGTGCCACATCATTGGCTAGGATGAATGGTTCGTCGGTGTACCCAAGATTTTTCAGATCCACTATTGTCATTCCGTACTGTGGGTCTACCTGTACCCCGCCTCCTGACAGATTGACCCATTTGCACTTAAACAAAGGGACCTTAAAATCATGTCCGTAGTCAAGTTCCCATATGTCCACTATGTAACCATAATATGTGTCCTTTCCCCTCTCGGTTGCTGCATCAAAGCGGACACCGCTGTTTTGGTTGGTGCTCTTTTGATCTTGGGCGATCGTGTAAAATGTATTCCCATTTATCTCGTATCCTTTGTAAGTCAATACAGTCGAAGATGGTCCCCTGGACAACGAGTACAGCTCATCACAAACAGTGTTGTCACCTCTGAGACGTGTTTCCGACCAACTGCCAAAAGTCCTGATGTGTTCACATGTAATCCAGTCGTCACACTGCTCCGGGTGTTTGGAGCGCAGACTGTTCTTGTGTTCATCGACATATGGGGTCACCAAGGTAGAGTTCTGTAGAACTGTGTAGTGTGCTTGAGACCAAGAATGCCCGTCCCTGCATATTATTGAGTCCGCTCCTAGCGTGCCTTTTCCAGTCAGTCTCCCCTCATACCGCGATTTAGGGAGACCTATCTTCTTAAGGCCAGGAATGAAGTCAACACAAAACCCAATGACATCCTCTATTTGATGGCCCATGTAGATGCTTCCTTCTGGCCTAGCGCGGTTACAGACATATTTCTTTAGGACTCCCATGAACCTCTCAAAGGGGAACATATTGTGTAGAAATACGGGGCCCAGAATGACAATCTCGTCGACTAGATGAACGAGGACGTGCGTCATGATATTGAAGAAGGATGGTGGGAACACCAGGTCGAAACTGACAAGACATTGCGCCACATCACTCCTTAGCCTTGGTATGATTTCTGGATCGATCACCTTCTGAGAGATTGCATTGAGGAATGCACATAGATTCACAATGGCTAATCGGACGTTTTCCGGTAGAAGCCCCCTCAATGCAACCGGAAGCAGTTGCATCATAATCACGTGGCAGTCATGAGACTTTAAGTTCTGGAACTTTTTCTCTGGAATATTTATTATTCCCTTTATATTCGACGAGAAGCCAGTCGGGACCTTCATACTGAGCAGGCATTCAAAAAAGATTTCCTTCTCTTCTTTGGTAAGAGTGTAGCTGGCAGGACCTTCATACTGCTTCGGAGGCATGCCATCTTTTTCGTGCCAACGTTGCAGGTCCTCCCGTGCCTCAGGTGTATCTTTTGTCTTCCCATACATGCCCAAGAAGCCTAGCAGGTTCACGCAAAGGTTCTTCGTCACGTGCATCACGTCGATTGAAGAGCGGACCTCTAGGTCTTTCCAGTAGGGTAGGTCGAAGAATATAGATTTCTTCTTCCACATGGGTGCGCGTCCCTCAGCGTCATTCGGAACAGCTAGTCCACCGGGACCCTTTTCAAAGATTACGTGTAAATCATTGACCATAGCAAGTACGTGATCACCGGTACGCATGTGAAAGATCGTGGATGTCGCCTAGAGGGGGGGGGGGGTGAATAGGCGCTTTAAAATAATTACGGTTAAGGCTTGAACAAATGCGGAATAAACCTAGCGGTTAATTTGTCAAGCACAAAACCTACAACAACTAGGCTCACCTATGTGCACCAACAACTTATGCTAAGCAAGATAAACAACTATGTGATAGCAAGATATATGACAAGAAACAATATGGCTATCACAAAGTAAAGTGCATAAGTAAAGGGCTCGGGTAAGAGATAACCGAGGCACGCGGAGACGATGATGTATCCCGAAGTTCACACCCTTGCGGATGCTAATCTCCGTTTGGAGCGGTGTGGAGGCACAATGCTCCCCAAGAAGCCACTAGGGCCACCGTAATCTCCTCACGCCCTCGCACAATGCAAGATGCCGTGATTCCACTTAGGGACCCTTGAGGGCGGTCACCGAACCCGTACAAATGGCAACCCTTGGGGGCGGTCACCGAACCCGTACACTTTGGCAACCCTTGGGGGCGGTCACCGGTACCCGTCAAATTGCTCGGGGCGATCTCCACAACCTAATTGGAGACCCCGACGCTTGCCCGGAGCTTTACACCACAATGATTGAGCTCCGAACACCACCAACCGTCTAGGGCGCCAAGGCACCCAAGAGGAACAAGCTCTAGGGTGCCCAAACACCCAAGAGTAATAAGCTTCTCAACTTCACTTCCACGTATCATGTGGAGAACTCAAACCGATGCAATAAATGCAATGGCAAGGGCACACGGAGTGCCCAAGTCCTTCTCTCCCAAATCCCACCAAAGCAACTAATGCTAGGGAGGAAAATGAGAGGAAGAACAAGAAGGAGAACACCAAGAACTCCAAGATCTAGATCCAAAGGGTTCCCCTCACATAGAGGAGAAAGTGATTGGTGGAAATGTGGATCTAGATCTCCTCTCTCTTTTCCCCCAGAAACTAGCAAGAATCCATGGAGGGATTGAGAGATAGCAAGCTCAAAGAAGGTCAACAATGGGGGAAGAACACGAGCTCAAAGGATTGGGTTTGTTGGGGAAGAAGACCCCCTTTTATAGGAGGGGGAAAATCCAACCGTTACCCCCCCTCCCCAACAGCCCCGCAGAGGGCGGTACTACCGCAAGTGAGAGCGGTACTACCGCTGCTACCAGCGGTACTACCGCCCCACTTACGGTACTGCCGCGCAAGGACCACAAGCGGTACTGCCGCGCAGTAGGGCGGTACTACCGCTCATGAGCGGCACTACCGCACCACTGCCGCTTCCTAGTGCCGCACAATCCGACACGAGAAGTGCAAGACCCAAAATCGAGGCGGCAGTAGAAGAGCGGTACTAGAGCGGTACTACCGCAAAACGAGCGGTACTACCGCTTAGGGTCCACAGGCTGTACTACCGCACCCGAGCGGTACTGTCGCCTGTGGCACTAAGCGGTACTACCGCTGTGTACAACGGTACTACCGCTGGGACCACAGAACTGCCATAACTTCTTCATATGAGCTCCGAATTGAGCAAACTCAAGCTTGTTGGATACAAGACGATGAGTAGCATCAAAACATCGACATAGTAAGAAGAGGCAGGGGAGGTATGCCTAACAAATAGAGGAGAGAAACCTCCAACAAAGAAGAACCGGCATAACCTCCAACATCGAAAACATCATAGAAGATGCACATGAACTCCGTTTTCGATGAACTCGAGCTTGTCAAGAAGATGACCAAAAGCTCCAAAACACACAAGGAGAACCAAGCAAGAACCAAGAAAAAGATGATGCAAGGATGCAATGGTTTGAGCTCTCTACGAATGATACGATCAAGCTACTCATCGAGAGCCCCCCTTGATAGTACGGCAAACGATCCTATAACCCGGTCTCCCAACTACCACCATGAGACCGGTAAAATAGAAAACCTATCAAGGGCAAACCTTTGCCTTGCACATGATCCACTTGAGCTAGATGATGACGATCTTCTCCTCCTCAAGATGGACCACCTTTCTTGATAGCATTGGCTCGATGAAGACTAGTTGATTGCTCCCCCATACTCCACTATGGGTGAGCCACTCTTCCGCACATCTTCACAAGTCCATTGTCACCACAATGGACGACAAGCTTCAAGCAATTGATCTCTTCGTGATGCTCCACTTGAACTTGCACACCGCAACCTAACTCCACAAAGAACTCTCACATAGACCATGGGTTAGTACACAAAACATGATGGACAATGCTTACCATACCACGGGATCACTTGATCCCTCTCGGTACATCTTCTATGCTTTGTGTGTTGATCAACTTGATTCACTCTTTGACTTAGTCTTGATCAACCTTGAATCTTTCCAACTCTCTTCATTTGGATGATGTCTTGAAGGTAACATGAATGATCACACACTCTTCTTCTTCAAGACATGCTTGCAATAAGCTCAACCCTCACAAGACCAAACTTTGGATAATTCCTTAATATCACCTTGGTCATCACGAACTCTCCTTGAAACCAACAAATGGACTCCAAGAAAAGCCTATGGACAAACTCTTCAAATATAACTCAAGGCAACCATTAGTCCATAGAGATTGTCGTTAATTACCAAAACCAAACATGGGGACACCGCATGTTCTTTCAGCATGGCAGGCTTCTTCCGGTGATCTGCCTTGCCTTTGAAATGCTTGCCTTTCTTTCGACATTGATGGTTGGTCGGGAGAAATCGACGATGGCCCAGGTACACATTCTTCCTGCATCTGTCCAGGTATATACTTTCGATGTCATCTAAGCAGTGCGTGCATGCGTGGTATCCCTTGTTTGTCTGTCCTGAAAGGTTACTGAGAGCGGGCCAATCGTTGATGGTTACAAACAACAACGCGTGCAGGTTAAATTCCTCCTGTTTGTGCTCATCCCACACACGTACACCGTTTCCATTCCACAACTGTAAAAGTTCTTCAACTAATGGCCTTAGGTACACATCAATGTCGTTGCCGGGTTGCTTAGGGCCTTGGATGAGAATTGGCATCATAATGAACTTCCGCTTCATGCACATCCAAGGAGGAAGGTTATACATACATAGAGTCACGGCCAGGTGTTGTGATTGCTGCTCCGCTCCCTGAAAGGATTAATGCCATCCACGCTTAAAGCAAACCACACATTTCTTGGGTCACTTGCAAACTCAACCTAGTACTTTCTCTCGATTTTTCTCCACTGCGACCCGTCAGTGGGTGCTCTCAACTTCCCGTCTTTCTTACGGTCCTCACTGTGCCATCGCATCAACTTGGCATGCTCTTTGTTTCTGAACAGTCGTTTCAATCGTGGTATTATAGGAGCATACCACACCACCATAGCAGGAACCCTCTTCCTGGGGGGCTCGCCGTCAACATCACCAGGGTCATCTCGTCTGATCTTATACCGCAATGCACCGCATACCGGGCATGCGTTCAGATCCTTGTATGCACCGCGGTAGAGGATGCAGTCATTAGGGCATGCATGTATCTTCTGCACCTCCAATCCTAGAGGGCATACGACCTTCTTTGCTGCGTATGTACTGTCGGGCAATTCGTTATCCTTTGGAAGCTTTGTCTTCAATATTTTCAGTAGCTTCTCAAATCTTTTGTCAGGCACAACATTCTCTGCCTTCCACTACAGCAATTCCAGTACGGTACCGAGCTTTGTGTTGCCATCTTCGCAATTGGGTACAACCCTTTTTTGTGATCCTCTAACATGCGATCGAACTTCAGCTTCTCCTTTTGACTTTCGCATTGGGTCCTTACATCGACAATGACCCGGCGGAGATCATCATCATCGGACACATCGTCTGGTTCCTCTTAATCTTCAGCAGCTTCACCCGTTGCAGCATCATTGGGCACATCGTCTGGTTCCTCTTGATCTTCACCAGCTCCTCCCGTTGCAGCATCACCGTATTCAGGGGGCACATAGTTGTCATCATACTCTTCTTCTTCGCCGTCTTCCATCATAACCCCTATTTCTCCGTGCCTCGTCCAAACATTATAGTGTTGCATGAAACCCTTGTAAAGCAGGTGGGTGTGAAGGATTTTCCGGTCAGAGTAAGACTTCGTATTCCCACAATTAGTGCATGGACAACACATAAAACCATTCTGCTTGTTTGCCTCAGCAGCTTCGAGAAACTCATGCACGCCCTTAATGTACTCGGAGGTGTGTCTGTCACCGTATATCCATTGCCGGTTCATCTGCGTGCATTATATATAATTAAGTGTGTCAAAAACCATTACAGAACATCATGAATAGATAATTAAGTGACCAAATTAATAGAAGTTCATCATCACATTAAACCAAAGTACATACATAGTTCTCATCTAACAACATATAGCTCTCCAGAGCATCTAATTAATTAAACCATACATTGAAACTATGTAAAACATTTCAATGCGAAAACAAATGCGATCATAATCGCAACGAAGGTAACAATTGATCCAACGGCATAATGATACCAAGCCTCGGTATGAATGGCATATTTTTTAATCTTTCTAATCTTCAAGCGCATTGCATCCATCTTGATTTTGTGATCATCGACGACATCCGCAACATGCAACTCCAATATCATCTTCTCCTCCTCAATTTTTTTTTATTTTTTCCTTCAAGAAATTGTTTTCTTCTTCAACTAAATTTAACCTCTCGACAATAGGGTCGGTTGGAGTTTCCGGTTCACATACCTCCTAGATAAATAAAATCTATGTCACGTTGGTCGGCATAATGTTCATAAACAATAAATGAACCAATAGTTATAAAGATAATATATACCACATCCGAATCATAGACAGGACGAGGGCCGACGGGGGCGGATACCAAAACCATCGCACTATATAAGATGCAATAATAAAAGTAAGAAAATAATACAAGTATCTAACTAAACATACAAGTAAGAATATTTTTCCTTTCAGAAAGAAGATAAGAACAAGAGGCTCACCACGGTGGTGCCGGCGATGAGATCGGCGCGGGTGATCGACGACGGTGAAGACGGGGACGGGGCGTGACGGACCGCTAAACCTAGACAAATATTGAGGAAAATGGAGCTTGGAGAGGAGAAAACTTAAGTAGTGTGGCTCGGGCATTCCATCGAACACCTTGTGTGCATAGGAGGTGAGCTAGAGCACCACCAAGCCCTCTCCCCCTCGGCGGCCAGAAAAAACAGAGCAGTGTGCTCTGCTCTTACGCGAGGGGGTATATATAGGCACCTCATTGGTACCGGTTGGTGGCATGAGCCGAGACTAAAGGGGAGCCTTTGGTCCCGGTTCAAGCCACCAACCGGGACCAATGGTGGTGGGCCAGGAGCCAGACCCATTGGTCCCGGTTCGTCCCACCAATCGGGACCAAAAGGTCCAGACGAACCGGGACCAATGCCCACGAGGCCCCGGCCGCCCCCCTGGGCTCACGAACCGGGACCAATGCCCCATGGGTCCCGGTTCGTGACTGAACCGGGACTAATGGATTTGCCCTGCCCGAACCAAAGCCCTGTTTTCTACTAGTGGAGAGACCCGACTTGGAACTCATTGAATCAATTTGAGAGAGCAGCAATTCCTTAGCAACATGCCAAAAGTAAAAAAGAAAATCACTTTAGCAAATTCAGGTCGTACTACATCTCATGATAAAAAAAAACAAGCATATATATTATCAAGGGGGCCATGCGCATTAGGTTGCATAAATAATCCAAATAATATTACAGAATTCATGTGTACGCTATAGCAGAATAAATTTGCTTTACAAGAGATGAAACCATTAGGCAAACATTTTTCCTCTACTTTACACACTGATATTCAAAACGACAAAGCGTTTGGGAATACAATATAGCAATAAGTTCATCACTCCTTTATTCGAGTAGCAATATCGTTGGCGCTTCTTGCTTACTTTGTGCCGGTGTTCGCTGGCGGAGCTTGACTTCATTGTCAGGGGGGGCAAAAGGAAAGTATACATGTTTGTAGGGGTAATGAGAATACTTTGTTCTAATTATGCCCCTCTAAAAAAAATCCTTCAGGAATTTGTGTTGGGCTGGGGGGCGGCATAGCCCCCTCAGCTATACACATACACTGGTAGAAAATGGGTCTTTAGTCCCGGTTTGCAAAGGCCTTTAGTCCCGGCTATGCAACCGGGACTAAATATGCGCGACTAAAGGCCCCACCTTTAGTCGCGCCTCTTACGAATCGCGACTAAAGGCCCGTCCACGTGGGCGCCAGGGGGCCGTCGGGGCGGAGGACCTTTAGTCCCGGTTCTCGTGGCTAACCGGGACTAAAGGCCTCCTCCGCAGGTTTAGAGTTTTAGCCCCTCTAAACCTGGTTTTTTTGCGAATTTTTTTTATTTTTTTTATTTTCAAATTTCTGAATTAATTTAGCCTCTAATCTCTAATCACCACCCCTCATCACTGCTTAATTTATCCTCTAATCTCTAATCACCCCTCATCATTCCAAATCATCTAACTTCCCGGACGGTCACCCATCCTCTCACTACTCCAGCCTGAGCACGCTTAACTTCCGGGTTCTATTCTCCCTCGTTTCCAAGTCTGCACTTGTTGTTTTCCTGACAATAATAGGATGTCAATTCTATTAACCCTCAGGAATTTAGCTTGAGCATGAAGTGACACATTTCACTGTTTGAGTTTGAAACTATTGTTTTAAAAAACAATAATTATTTAGTAACACTAATATTTCTGGAATAATTAGTTTGACCATTGTTTGACCACTGTTTGACCAGATTTGACCAAAATTTAAAAAAAACTGAAATAATTATTTAGTAACACTAATATTCTAGAATAATTAGTTTGACCATTGTTTGACCACCACAATTTGAATTTTTTTGCCTCTCCAGATCTTAAAAGCCCCGTATCTTTTTTTCTGTTAGGTTTTTGAGGATTTTGAAAATGTTTAACGAGGTTCCCCCAGTTAAATTCGGATGTAACTTTTCGAGTAGATGATTTTTCATATAAAAAACTTTTTCATCCGAGTTCGTATGCAAAAGTTATGCCCATTTTAAGAAATTCCAGAGAGATTTTGCAAATAAAGTCGAAATTCATATTTGTTAATTTTCCCAACAACTAGACCACATATCACATGAGAAACTTATTTTATTTTATTTTTTTGACATTTCCATCATTTTCTTTTGGTTTTTCTAAAACTGAAAAGGCGGTCCAAGGGGGGGTAGAGTTTGATGGGCCCTTTAGTACCGGTTGGTCTGGCCAACCGCGACTAAAGGACTAACCTTTAGTCCCGGTTGGTCTGGCCAACCGCGACTAAAGGCCTTCGGGCCAGCCTGAGGACCTTTAGTCCCGCCCCTCCCGTCCGCCAGCTGTCGACCGAGCGCGCTGGGCCCAGATAGTTGGTCGCGGGTCTTCTCCCGAACCACGACTAAAGACCCCTTTGGTCGCGGTTCGATTATTTTGGGGACTAATGCGGGCGTATGGAAGCCTCTTTTTCTACTAGTGATAGCTCCGCCGTTGCCGGTGTTCTCAAACCATTTCCGCCAAGTAACAACAGAAATGACATGCAATCTGTCATACAACTTGTCCCGAAGCCTAAAGCAAACATACCTCCATCTCTTCTTGAAAAGAAGCCCGCAAAATGCCATCCAAGCGCCAGTCACAAAACCAATGATTAATCCTAGAAGAAAATCCATTTGAGATAAGCCATCTTCAAGCCACCTTGCTGAATCTTCCCTAGTTGGGCGATCTCTAGGAGGAACAATACATTTATTTCGAACTGGATGTCCACAGAGAAGGGGATTACCAATGTACATGGAGGCTGGATCATCTGTCTTGAGGATGTCAAGTTGATGCCCCGAGGGTATTTTTCCTGACAGATTGTTGTATGGCAAGTTTAGATAGCTCAGGTATGTCAAATCTGATAAGCCTTGAGGAATTTCACCACCAAGTTTGTTCTTTGAGAGGTCAAGAGACTCCAGCGATCCAAGGTTGCCAATATTATATGGGATATTTCCACTCAACAAGTTTGATGATAAATTAAAATTTATTAGCCCGGCAAGGGAGCTTAGCTCCTCTGGGATTTCTCCAGTTAAACTGTTGCAAGATAAATCAATGCTCATCAAATATACTATATTCTCCCCATACTCGAGCACTTGCCCTTTTATCACCACTGTGAAGCTACCATTAGACATACCCATGGAACTGTGCGTAGCGCCACTGTATCCTTCAAAGAAAGGATTATCAAATGATGCATCATTAGCAATAGCTGTGTCAGTGAAAGTTTTCAAGTTTCCTACGCACTTTGGTATGTCCCCAAAAAAGTTATTATTGGATAGATCCAGAATACGAACATCATGAAGTCCCATTATTTCAACTGGAATGTGACTAGAAAAGTTGTTTGATCTTAACCGTAGCATAACCAAACCAGGCATGGCTTCACTAATCCATCCAGGTAATTCTCCAGTGAATTTGTTTTCAGTCAGATCGAGAAAAAGAAGTCTTGGATATTTTCACAGGAACAAAGGAAATCCACTTGAAAAACTGTTGTTGCTCAGGAGAAGAGTCGTGATTTCCAAACTGAAAGAACTCATTGAATTGAAACTTGAAGAGTTGTTGTTAGATGGGTTCCACCGTTTTAGCTCTGTTTGGCCACAATCAGGAAGTTCCTTTGAAAGCAAATTGTTTGAAAGATCTAAGACCCGCAATTCTCGCATTTGACAAATTGACATGGGAATAGTCCCGGATATAGAATTAGAAAACAAAATTGCAACCTGCAGTTGTGGAGCTCGGAAATTGGACACAAACCCATTTAAAGAGTTTCTCGATATGTCCAATAACTCAATTGTTCTTGGTAACTTGGGTATCAAACCAATCAGTAGATTTGACTGCATTGAAAGAAAGATCACTGACATGAACTCCAGACTAAGTGGTAGCTCGCCACTTAGTTGGTTCAAGGAGATATCCAAAGATGCAGCTTCAGAAAAGGTAGTCCAAAACCAACCTGGGATCCTACCAACTAGGCTTGTGTTTGAAATATGAAGGAAATTGATGCTCCTCTGCCCTCGAAGCCAATTAGGAAACTGGGGGCCCAAATGACAAGATGATAACGATGCTAAATCCAAGTTGAACAGCAGTACCCAATGCGAGTCAATAATAACTTCCAGATTATTAAAGGATAAGTGAAGAGACTTCAAATTCATCAAACCAGCAAAATGATCTTCTGAAATCACTCCAGTCAAGCTGTTGTTTCCAAGGTCTAAGTGAGTCAAATTTGTAAGCATGCCAATCTCTACAGGCACTGAACCGCTCAACTTGTTGTTCCCAAGGTCTAAGTAAGTCAAACTTGTATGTGCGCCAATCTCCACAGGCACTGAACCGCTCAATTGGTTGAGACTGACATCAAGCATGTTCAAGCTACTAAGGGTTGACACAAATTGTAGGGTGGTGCCAGTGAGGTTAGCCTCCCTCAAAAACAACACTTGAAAATTATTCCAAGAACAGTTGGGTATCCTATCACCTCTGCTATGTCCACGCCTTTGCAGTGTTGCTGGTATCATCCCCTAGATGTTGTTTGCTCCAATGTCAAAGGCCTCTAACAAGGTCAAGTTTCCCAACTCATCAGGAAACGTGCCTGGTAACTGACAGTATCATAAGCTTAGACTCCTGAGGCTAGTTACATCCCAGAACCAGTTGGATGCAGCTGGACCGCTGAAATTGTTAAAAGAGAGGTGACGCTCCTTAAGAAGTGTAAGGTTGTGGTGTACAAGTGATGATAGAGCATTACCCTTATTAAGGCCACATGAAGGCAAACTCAGTACAACCAAATTTGGGAAGGGCGTTGACAATATGGAGCCAGTCAACAACTCTACTGAGGTCGACCCGGGCCATGTCAAGATGCTCTAGCGAGCGGAGACGGGCCAACCAAGATAGATCGTTTGAGTATAGATCAGTGGCGTAATGGCCATTTATGTCTAGTCGTACCAGTTTGGAGAGGTTGCCTAGCTGAGGAGGCACTCTACCTCGAAAACCCATGTTGGAGAGGTTGAGATAAGTTAAACTCTCAAGAGAGCCCAGAAATGCCGGCATAGCCTTTGCATCTCCAAGAAGAGCATTCCAGCTGAGGTCGAGATGCTTGAGATGCAGGGCCGGCCCTGTGTTTTGGGAGGCCCTAGACGAACTCTACGACATGGGCCCCTATATATGCGTGTTATATATATAACTTATTAAATGTAACTTTTAATCACACATCTTTAGTTTAAAACATGACTATAATAATTCAAATGACTCCATCAAGAACAATAATAACCAAATTCGAAATGACTCCATCAAAAACAATAATACTAAAAAGATCGCAAAATGAAACTAACATGACATAATTACCTTAAATAAGAATGAAATTAGACTGACTCCATCGACGACAATAATACTTCAGGTGACGCCGAGAGATAATATTCTGAAATCGGAAATTGATAACCGCTGCGGAGGTCGAGCTTGACGACGTGGCCTGTCCGGCGGCTGCAGGTGACGCCGCTCCACCGGCAGCAGTCGTGGTGTCGTTGCTGCCATGAGACGAGGCGATTGTCTAGGTCGCCTGTGATGCCGGCCTTGAAGGAGAGCAGCGCGGCCCTCTCGGCCGGGATGCAGCTCCCGTTGGATCTTTCGGTTGCGGTGTGGACAGAGGAAGCTGCAGCTAGGATGATGATCAGGGAGAGCAACTTCTTGGCTGCAGCCATGGCCGGCGTTATTCCTAGCTAGCCTAATGAAGTTGATACTGCCTTTACAGACTTCTAAGGAGAGGAGAGCAGTAGTGGGAAAAAAAAAAAGGTTGGGTTGGGTCGGGTCGTCTCTCGTCAACTAGCCCTCATATACACGCGCATACACTCATCCCTATGAACGTACACACGCACATCTTACCCCTATGAGCACCTCCGAAAGACTGAGCCGGCATATCATCTTGAGATTTACGAAGTCACCGTAGGCGCCTCGTCGTCGACGGAAACGTCTCCTCCCACTGAAAGCGCATCGCCGGAAATCTTGAAATAATGCAGGAATAATGCGAGCACCAGGAATTGAATCCTGATGGGTTGAAGATACCACTGTCCACCTAATCATCTCAACCACAGGTTGGTTCACACGTATGAAACGAATACGTTCCTTTTCCAGTCTGAGCATTGGAATCTTTTTTCCTGATTGCCTGTACTAAGTACTTTATTTATTTTCTTAATTCAGTTTTTCAAAGAGTACCACACATTCATTCAACACGGAAACATAGTACAACGCGTGGACGCTCTTTTTTTCTTCTTTTACAACAAACGCGTGGACACTCCCTCAAACGTCCCATAGAGACTGGTGTCCAGGAACATAAGCAGAAAAGACCCAAGATTTTTTTTTGTTTAACAATGAGGCCATCCTGCGTCCTTCTGCTCATCGCCTCAAGTCGTGGAAGTCAACCGTCACCGCTACCGGAGCGACCGCCGGCGAAGACGAAGACAGAGATCCAGCAGCCAAAGCTCCAAGACAACTCCATGAACCTTGTTAAGTGGACTCCAAGAGTCACCAGACCACCACAGACGATGGATCTGAGCTCCGCGATCCTCGAAAGTTACCGACGACCAAGAGCAGTTGAAGCCCTCACATCCAACCGCCCACCCTACTCTGAAACACTATCTCCTGACGGCGGCCACATCCAACAAACTTCCATACAAGCGCCTCTATAACTCATCGATGTCGACAGAGAAACCGGCGTCGTCGAAGTAGAGATGGAGCGAAAGGGCCAAAATCCCTGGCACAACCGCGGACGCAGCGACCACTCTGTCCGTCCCAGGAACGAAACGCCGGCATGCTCCTCAACTCCACTATAAGCAACGCCGATATGGGGCAAACTACCCTGCTCCGCCCAAGGAGACCCAGGGTGGCCGCCACTGCTCGCCCAAATGTTGGGTCCGTCACTGCCGGCACCATAATTGAACACGCGACCAACACCCGAGAGACGCCACCCAAGACCCTAATCTATATTTTTTGTATTTTCAAAATAAATAATAACTAAAATTTAAAGTACCAATTAAAAACATACTGCAACTGCTTTCTTATAGTAAAAATTGGACCAGGGTTCATAGGTTCACAAAAGGTAACTCTCCATAAAGTGCAACAAATTAACACAGACAAGTGAAAAAGAAGTGAAAATTTTCATGCTCATTCTAGATTATGAGTAATGTGTTTGACCTTTTATAGGCAGCACGCCCACAAATCCATTGACCGAGACCCTCTATGTATCTATGGCTCATAATCCACTGTTTAACCAAGATATTCCCTCTGTGCCATCCAAGTATTAAGTATAAAATTACTAATTACCTTAAGCAAGATGACATATTGTTGATTGCGTAATTTAATGAGAGGCCTTATACAACCACTTATCCTAGACAATAATACAATGCAAGCCTCTTCCATTTATCGTCACCATGACATATTACTTTTAAGACTAAACTTAAATAACGAACATCACTCTCTCTACTAATTACCTAATCAAGAGAGGAAAAATAACCAAAGAGAAATATGCATCTATAAACCAAACATAAATACTAAAAAAACTCTAAACATAAAAAAATAGTTCATCACATGATCAACATCACCACCAACGTTACATCAGATAAACCACAATCATGATAGGCAAGTCATGCGAACAGTGTATTAAACATTAGGGGAGAGAGGTAGTTTGGCTACTGCCATGAGTCCACAACCAAGGGGTGGATTACTCACAATTCATATCGAGCAGCGATGATTGAAATTGATGAAGATGGCGATGAATTTCCCTCCAGCAGGGTACCAGACAAGGACTGAAAATAAAGATCACTTCCGAACGCGAAGTGGCAACAACAAAAAAATGGTCAATAAATATGATGGAGGTCTAGTGAGTCTGTATAGGCATCTGGCAAAATTAGGGTCCTGGTGGCGCAGACACCCTACCCAGCCGCCCCAGTAAACAAGGTGTTCGGGCCCCTCGGACCTTCCAGGTGGTCTCCTTCCAACACAGTGGCTCTTCTGATGTAATTTCCAACTCTGGATTTTTTATTTCATAATTTTCTGGACTCCATAGGTATGTTATTTTCATGAAAAGTCAAAACCAGCAGGCAACATAAACTAGCACTAGGCTCTGAATTAATAGGTTAGTTCCGAATAAACTATAAAAGTATTTTAAAAAGATAAGTAATAGTGATAAATCATATAAAAAATATAGATACAAATGCATATTACCATACATATTTCAAATTGTAAGAGCAACATTCCTGTTCAGGTCGAGATGTTGGGACGTTCGAGAGCAAACATCAAAGATACCTATCCGGAATGGTCTTCAGAGGTCATCACCGGACAAATAATCATCTATTCCCACCGTCCAATAATATAAGAGTGTTTTCCATGCTACTAGCAAGGAAAACGCTCTTATATTATTGAACGGATGGGGTATATTGAAAAACCGAAGCTGAGCTTCATGGCATAGCATCCACAGCTGCTGCAGGTGACATCACTCCACTAACAGCAGTCATGTGCACCTTGATGCCACTTGCCACGAGACGAGGCGATTCTCTGGGTCGCCTATGATACTGTCCTTGAAAGAGAGCCGGGCAGCCCTCTCAGCCGGAATGCAGCTCCCGTTGAATGGTTCGCTTGCGGTGTGGACAGAGGGAGGAGGTTGTAGCTAGGGAGATGATTAGGAAGAGGAAGCTCATCACAACCATTGCATTAGTGCAGGCTAGCCTTGTGTGTACAGGCATGGAGACCGGAGAGGACGGCAAAAGAAAACATGAGCATGGCCAGTTCGACACTTTTTTTTTAAAGCAGGATGTACCCCGGTCTCTGCATCTGAGCGATACATGCGGCCACTTTATTAATTATTCACAAAGACTTTACAAAGTAGTACATCAGTAAGCCTGGAGCCACCATCTTAGCAATACATGTCGCTACTCCTATCCCCTTGACGGAGGGGTGTTGAATGTCCGAGCCTAATACCAAACAGACATCACATCAAAACCTAACATCTAATGCCGGATGCCCCATCCCAGCCACATACCGGGACCGGGTCACACACCGATCCGGCGCACTCACCGAGCCCGCCACCGCCGTCTTCCACCGATCCATCTCCAGAGCAGGGACTGACGCAAACCTTCCATGGCGTCAGACAGCGCCACCGCCCTGCGCTCGACCATCCAGCCGCATCCGTCGATGATATCCGGCTGCTGCACCATGCCACCAAAACTAGTCGTCGTCGACGCGGTAGATACAACGCCGCAGCACCTGGCAACCACCACACCGTCGCCACTGCTGGAGCCACACGGAGCCCACCACCTGCAGCATCTCTACCCCGAACACGTGGTACTCCCCAGATGGCGCCTCCATGGAGGATACGACGTGCAGGCTGCCGCCGCCGCCCAATCCAAACTGGATTTTGGACTTTCGTCCGGGAGGGATCCGGGGGTGGAGAGGACAGACCTCTGCTTCGCCTCTAGGGAGGATAACGACATCGAGTGACGTCGCCGAGGCCGGGCCGAACAAGTCGACCAAAGTTTCCTCCGGTCCCATCCTATACCAACCTCCGTCTGCTCCGGATCTGGCAACTGGCCATGAACCGAAACCTGCAGAATTGAAAGAGCCATGGGGCTCAGCCCACCAGGAAGGAGGACCGGGAAGAACCCAACGTAGAACTCCAGACGCCGAATCCAGCGATCCGTCGTCGCAAGCAACGACCACCGCCACCCCGCGGCGGCCGACGAAGTCCAAGGAAAGGATCCAGATGGATCTGATCTGGATCCGGCGGCACCTGCGACCACCGGTCATATCCAACGCAGCCACCACCTCGCCACAAGCAGGCCGCCACCGCCGCACCGCGCACGACGCCGCCGGAAGACCCGCCCGCCGCGCCGCCGAACCCCACGCTCGCCCGGCGCACATCCCGGTCTCGTTGTCCGGTGCAAGCCGAGATGGAGGGGTGAGGAGAAGCGCCGCCGCCGCCCTGCTGGCCAGGCTTCGCCCGGCGACGCTGCGGACGGCGGCGGCGAGGAGGGGGGGAAGCGGAGGGGGCCGAGAGGGGGGGCGGCTAGGGTTTTCCCCCGGGTCGCCCGCGACGCGAGGGGTGAGTGCGTCCATTACACTTGCTACGGAATGAACTGTCAAGGAGGAAAAATGTGTGCTGTGGGATGGATGACACACACATACACACTATAGTTGGGCCAATAATTTAGAGCTATGACTTGTTACTGTTAGTCTGTCACTTTCTTGTTGACCGGGAAGACATCCACTAATTAGAGTTGTGACTGTCAAAGGTGTGCATCACTCTCTTGTTGATCGGAAAGGAAGACGCCATGGCTGGAACCCGCAAAAGCGCAAATTAATTAGTGGGTAATCTAAAATTGGTGGAACTTAAAAAAATGAAGTTCTCGAGCTTTGTTGATTTTGGCATTGATTAAAAAAATCCTATCATAACCATATATAGGGCTCAATGTGGGCCATGGAATCGCGTATGAATAATAGAAAAACACAAAAATGATCCATTTTCCTAAAACTCATCGACTACAATTGACACGCAAAAAGAAAAATCCACAGCAAAGAGAAAAGGAGAAAGAAGAAAAAGAAATGGACGGGCATAAAAACAGGACAAAACCCACGGACCAGATACAGCCTCACACCGTGCACGTGATTTCGTCTGGTCACTTGTGCACGTAGCTGCATCTTAGGGTTATTGATCGAACGCCTCTCAAGTCAACTGAGAATTAAAGAGTTCTCGGCTGACTGAGAATTAGCAGTTCCGTTTATTAATAAACGGAAGACGCACGCACAGGATATCTAAAATAAACACACATGCATGGGACAAAACCGACATCGGGTTTAACATTCGTCGGAGAAACATTATGCATGGGTGCCGACGACTACAATGTGGTGGCTCCTCAGTAGTCAGCATCTTGAACCAACATGAATGGGAATTTGAGAGGGGAAACGATCTTCAGCATGATATTATTGTTTCAACAAAACTGATTTCCCTCGGTGAACTACTGTTAGTACTGCCATGGTGCCACTTTTTTGGTCGGGTTTAGTAAAGCAGTTTGTTTTGGCCCTGTAAACAGGCAGCTTGTCAATATTATTCAGAAACAGTAAAATAAAAGCACTTCAGAGAGCCAATACAGCGCCGCACCCATGGAAAAAAGAGTCGAAAAGGCAACTCATCAGGATGCAAGCAAAATGGCAATTAACCATGAAACAAGTATGGACGCCAAAATATCAGGGATCAAGAATGACACCAAAAGCAGGAATGGAAAATGTCCAGCGGACCAACATATATATAGACGTGCCTAGGAGAACCAAAGGCTGCTGTGATGCACCTCAAGTTCACACCAAAGGCACTGCAAGCATCCAGCTAGTTCATTTGAGGCTCCCAGCACTGGGATCAATCTAGATTACATGTTTACTCCACTCCCTAGCCATATCTCGAATTTCTTCATCAACTATTCTTTTTTGTACCTCAGACCAAAAATGTTGTGACCGTCTTTGCCTTTTAGACTTGTAACCCAAGCATTTAGCAAATGACCGGAGGCTTCCAGTGAGTAGAATTTGCGCCCGATTCTTCATGAGATATATACATCGGTTCTTTTGTCTACCCTCCCACCGAGGACGCCAACTGATAATGGGACTCCCTATTTCCGAGTGAGTACCAACTTCTCTCTTTGGAATTTCTTCAACCAAATCCCAGTGAGTGCCTCCTCTTGAGAAGGCCTCCTCCAAGTCGGGGCAGTATCCGATGCATAATTCATCAAGGGCTGGGAGCTGCAGCAGGAGTCCCTCCGGTAGTGTCTCCAACCTTGGGCACCGCTCCATCCGCAGCTTCTTGAGCACAGTGACTCCATACATTCCATCTGGAAATGTCATCAGGGCGCCACAATTAGTCACGGAGAGTTCTCTCAGTTCTTTTACGTTCCCAAGAATTGTTGGCATGGACACCAGCTTGCCACAAGAATTGATCGACAATATTTCAAGAGATGCAGGCAGCTTTGGTACCTCCACCAATTTTTTACACTTTACAACCACAAGTTCTTGGAGTTGAGGAGGTAGGACATTTTCGTCATCGGATATCGTTGATGGAGGTGAACCAGTTAATTTGGAACAATAAGACAATTCTATACGTCGGAGACAAATCAAGTTTCTCAGTTCTACCGCTGGCCATTCTACTATATTCTTGCTGACTCCAATCAACATACTTTCAACAAAACCAAAATGATTCCATACATTCCGTTGTATTTGGGATTGTTTAGATGAGAAAAGACTGTCGCAATCTTTTATATCCAGGATCTTATCTTAATAAATCTGCAAGGTATTCTTTTCAGCTCCTCTTCAAAGCGCTCTATATTGTCTGCCAAATCCTTGAGTTCCAGTTCCACGCTAGAGCCACCAAGCCTTGAGAAATGAAACCTCCCAGGTCGCCAACCAAATGTAGGTTCCACTGAGATGGTGCCTTCGCACTCAAGACTAGACTGCGCACACAGATTCATCAGATGGTCAAGGGGAATGTTGTTTATTGCCCCACCCACCAGTAGATTTTCAAGCAATGTGAGCCTCTCGGCCATGCTTGCTAGCATTGCGCAATTATAAATGCATAGCTTCTTGAGCTGAGGGAATGATACATCCGCTACTTGTCCTGCCACCTCCTGGTGCCACCTCTCTAGCTTAGGCATGTCGTAAACTATCATAGTTTCCAATTTAGGAAAGAAGGGTGGTGGAGAAATACAGGACTGCCCAATGACTGTATCATCACTACCAACACATATACTTGTCAAGCTATGCAAACCTTTCAAAATCAAGTACCCAAGGGAGGGCAGCTCCCATAATGGTGGAAGATCCTTGCACTTCTTGCAGTTACTCAAACGAAGTTCACTGAGATGTTCTAACAGTACAGAGTTGTGCATCCATGATGAGAGTTTAGCACCAGTATCTTTCGCAAAAAAAAAAGTTTAGCATCAGTATAATTATCTAACAGTAAAACTTCAAGTCTTTTGTGGGGACGAAGGGCCTCCAAAATCCCCTCTGCATTAGTATGTAATGCGAATCCAAAAATGCCGGGCCTAGCATTATTCCAATTGAGTGACAATCACTTCAAATTATGCTTGGCAGACATATTCCATTGTTTAGCATCTTCTGGACTAAATACGTTTCTCAGCTCAGTCAAAGAAAGACAATCACCTAAATTCAAAATTTTCAGTTGATCAATTCCACGACCTGCACTAGGATGAACGACATAACTCGTCAATGTCTGTAGAGAATTCAGCTGACCAATACCTTGTGGCATGAAATCCAAACTACAACACGCAACAAGGATGATGTGCCGAAGACTGCTCATATATCTCATGCCTTCCGGTAATTTCTCGAGGTATAGACAACAAGTGAGGTTCAATGTTTGCAAGCTATACAACATGGTAGTGGCTTCAAGCAGTGCAGATATATTAGAATAAGAACAATCCAGATAGTGAAGATGCTTCACGTATGTCATATTTGTCTCGGTTGGGAATGTCCGCGATGCTTGTAAGGACAAGAATTTTGACTTGGCCATACTAAGAGGAGTGTCAGTCCTCCCCAGGATCGTGCGGGGCTGGGGAGCTAGAATTTCCTCCATGGCCGCAATAGTATAATCACCGACATAATCAACTGACAAATGTCGAACCTCGTGATGTAATGAACTAGCATATGTGGATCCTTGTAGAATTTCTTGAGATAATGAAGATTCTTGCAGAATGAAGCAATCATTTCCGCTTACAGAGTCAGCCAGATCATGCATGAGATCATGCATCTTGCAAGTAGTTGGTCGGTGGATGATCGTATCAATTGATATAAAATGATGATTGTCAAGTGGACATTCGGAGAACACACACTTTTGAATCTCCACATCTTGGAGGAAACATCTCCAAACAAGCATATTGAAAACTTGTTGGCCTCTTGTTTCTGATGGAATTAAGTCATTTACCATCCATAGCTGGATTAACATGTCTTTATCCAGCTCGGTATTCTTGGGGAAAATAGCACAGAAGGAAAAACATATTTTCTCTTCTGATGACAAGTGATCATAGCTCAGCTGTAGTACAGGTGCAATCCTAGTAGTTGTATCCTTCCATACATCACTATCCAGAACAGAAAACCACTGAGTTGGATGCTTCAAACAAAGTAGTGTTGCCATGGTCTTGATAGCAAGAGGCAATCCCTTGCACTTGTGCACAATTATCTCAGCCACTGAAATCAACTCCGCTTGTTTTTCCACTCCCCTTCCAAATGTGTTTCTGCAAAAGAGCTCCATGATTGATCCTCATTTAGAAGTGATATATGATATGGAGAAAGTGTGCCCATGATAGAAGCAACTCTGTCACTGCGGCTTGTCACAATTATAGCACTACCTGAGCCAGCTTGTGAGCACAACAATGATCTCATAGCATCCCACTTCTGTATATCTTCATTCCAAACATCATCCAGCACTAGAAGGTACCTTTTCTTGCCCAAAACTGCACTAAGTTTCTTCCGTAGTGCCTCCATCTCGGTCAAATCAGGCTTCTCCGTCGTTGCTACTTGTATTATAGATTTGATTATATCTTCCATAACGAACTTGTCCGAGACACAGACCCATATGATCAACTCAAAATGGCGCACCACTCTCTGGTCATTGTGCACAAGTTGAGCAAGGGTGGTCTTACCGATCCCCCCCCCCATTCCAACTATGGGGAGCACCACAACATTGTTACTATTATCGTCATTGTTGTGGGGGTGGCCGAGCAATATCTTGACCACTAGTTCTTTCTCATCTTGTCTGCCAATGATCTCTGATTCATCAACATGAGAGTGTGTTTGTGGATGAACCACACTTGGGGCCTCAGTATGTTGTAGGAAGTGAAAACTTTTCATCTCCGCAACTAGTTCATTCATCATTTCAAGGGCATCCTTCATTTAAAACGCATGAAGAAAATCCATGCTGATGGGCTTCTTGAATCACTTGATTATGAATCAGTTGATGCTTGTGAACCATGCCTCATGGGCAAGATGACTAAGACTCCGTTCTCCGGAACAATGGAGTGAGCAATAGAATTGTTGGAAATAATACATACTGATGTATGTAGTCCAATGAGTGTTGAGGCTCGCGACATGTGTCGTTATTTTCTGACCTTCACAGATGATTTGAGCAGATATGGGTATATCTACTTGATGAAACATAAATCTGAAACATTTGAAAAGTTCAAATAATTTCAGAGTGAAGTAGAAAGTCATCATAACAAGAAAATAAAAGTTTCTACGATCTGATCGTGGAGGAGAATATTTGAGTAACGAGTTTGGTCTTCATTTTAAACAATGCAGAATAGTTTCGCAACTCACGCCACCTGGAACACCACAACATAATGGTGTGTCTGAACATCGTAACCGTACTTTATTAGATATGGTGCGATCTATGATGTCTCTTACTGATTTATTGCTATCGTTTTGGGATTATGCATTAGAGACAGCTGCATTCACGTTAAATAGGGCACCACCTAAATCCGTTGAGACGACACCGTATGAACTGTGGTTTAGCAAGAAACCCAAGTTGTCGTTTCTTAAAGTTTGGGGCTACGATGCTTATGTGAAAAAGCTTCAATCGGATGAGCTCAAACCCAAATCGAAGAAATGTGTCTTCATAGGATACCCAAAGGAGACAGTTGGGTACACCTTCTATCACAGATCCGAAGGCAAGACATTCGTTGCTAAGAATGGATTCTTTCTAGAGAAGGAGTTTCTCTCTAAAGAAGTGAGTGGGAGGAAGGTAGAACTTGATGAGGTAACTGTATCTGCTCCTTTATTGGAAAGTAGTTCATCACAGAAATCTGTTCCTGTGACTCCTACACCAATTAGTGAGGAAGCTAATGATGATGATCATGTAACTTTAGATCAAGTTACTACCAAACCTTGTAGGTCAACCAGAGTGAGATCCGCACCAGAGTGGTACGGTAATCCTATTTTGAAGGTCATGTTACTTGACCATGACGAACCTACGAACTATGAGGAAGCGATGATGAGTCCAGATTTTGCAAAATGGCTTGAGGCCATGAAATCTGAGATGGGATCCATGTATGAGAACAAAGTGTGGACTTTGGTTGACTGGCCTGATGATCGGCAAGCCATAGAAAATAAATGGATCTTCAAGAGGAAGACGGACGCTGATAGTACTGTTACTATCTACAAAGCTAGACTTGTCGAAAAAAGGTTTTTGACAAAGTTCAAGGTGTTGACTACGATGAGATTTTCTCACTCGTAGCGATGCTTAAGTCTGTCCGAACCATGTTAGCAAATTGCCACATTTTATGAAATCTGGCAAATGGATGTCAAAACTACATTCCTTAATGGATTTCTTAAAGAAGAGTTGTATATGATGCAACCAGAAGTTTTTTTCGATCCTAAAGGTGCTAACAAAATGTGCAAGCTCCAGCGATCCATCTATGGACTGGTGCAAGCATCTCGGAGTTGGAATATACGCTTTGATGAGTTGATCAAAGCATATAGTTTCATACAGACTTGCGGTGAAGCCTGTATTTACAAGAAAGTGAGTGGGAGCACTACAACATTTCTGATAAGCATATGTGAATGACATATTGTTGATCGGAAATAATGTAGAATTTTCTGGAAAGCATAAAGGAGTATTTGAAAGGAGTTTTTCAAAGAAAGACCTGGGTGAAAGCTGCTTACATATTGAGCATCAAGATCTATAGAGATAAATCAAGACGCTTGATAAGATTTTTTCAATGAGTACATACCTTGACAAGATTTTGAAGTAGTTCAAAATGAAACAGTCAAAGAAAGAGCAAGGTGTGAAATTGAGTAATACTCAAAGCCCGACCACGGCAGAAGATAGAAAGAGAATGAAAGTCATTCCCTATGCCTCAGCTATAGGTTCTATAAAGTATGCCATGCTGTGTACCAGATCTATTGTATACCCTACATTGAGTTTGGCAAGGGAGTACAATAGTGATCTAGGAGTAGATCATTGGACAACGGTCAAAATTATCCTTAGTGGAATAAGGATATGTTTCTCGATTATGGAGGTGACAAAAGGTTCGTCGTAAAAAGTTACGTTGATGCAAGCTTTGACACCGATCTGGATGACTCTAAGTCTCGATCTAGATACATATTGAAAGTAGGAGCAATTAGCTAGAGTAGCTCCGTGCAGAGCATTGTTGACATAGAAATTTGCAAAATACATACGGATCTGAATATGGCAGACCCGTTGACTAAACTTCCCTCACAAGCAAAACATGATCACACCTTAGTACTCTTTGGGTGTTAATCACATGGCGATGTGAACTAAGATTACTGACTCCAGTAAACCCTTTGAGTGTTGGTCACATGGCGATGTGAACTATGGGTGTTAATCACATAGTGATATGAACTATTGGTATTAAATCACATGGCGATGTGAACTAGATTATTGACTCTAGTGCAAGTGGGAGACTGAAGGAAATATGCCCTAGAGGCAATAATAAAGTTGTTATTTATATTTCCTTATATCATGATAAATGTTTATTATTCATGCTAGAATCGTATTAACCGGAAACTTAGTACATGTGTGAATACATAGACAAACATAGTGTCACTAGTATGCCTCTACTTGACTAGCTCGTTGAATCAAAGATGGTTAAGTTTCCTAGCCATAGACATGAGTTATCATTTGATTAACGGGATCACATCATTAGAGAATGATGTGATTGACTTGACCCATTCCGTTAGCTTAGCACTTGATCGTTTAGTATGTTGCTATTGCTTTCTTCATGACATATACATGTTCCTATGACTATAAGATTATGCAACTCCCGAATACCGGAGGAACACTTTGTGTGCTACCAAACGCCACAACGTAACTGGGTGATTATAAAGGTGATCTGCAGGTGTCTCCGATGGTACTTGTTGAGTTGGCATAGATCGAGATTAGGATTTGTCACTCCGATTGTCGGAGAGGTATCTCTGGGCCCTCTCGGTAATGCACATCACTATAAGCCTTGCAAGCAATGTGACTAATGAGTTAGTTGCGGGATGATGCATTACGGAACGAGTAAAGAGACTTGCCGGTAACGAGATTGAACTAGGTATTGAGATACCGACGATCGAATCTCGGGCAAGTAACATACCGATGGCAAAGGGAACAACGTATGTTGTTATGCGATTTGACCGATAAAGATCTTCGTAGAATATGTAGGAGCCAATATGAGCATCCAGGTTCCGCTATTGGTTATTGACTGAGAAGTGTCTCGGTCATGTCTACATAGTTCTCGAACCCATAGGGTCCGCACGCTTAACGTTCGGTGACGATCGTTATTATGAGTTTATGTGTTTTGATGTACCAAAGGTTGTTCAGAGTCCCGGATGAGATCAGGGACATGACGAGGAGTCTCGAAATGTTCGAGACATATAGATTGATATATTGGAAGGCTATATTCGGACATCGGAAAGGTTCTGAGTGGTTCGGGTATTTATCGGAGTACCGGAGAGTTACGGGAATTCACCGGGGAGTATATGGGCTTTATTGGACTTTAGGGGAGAGAGAGAGAGGGGCTGCCTAGGGCAGGCCGCGCGCCCCCAAGGCCTAGTCCGAATTGGACTAGGGGGAGGGGCGGTGCCCCCTCCTTCCTTCTCTTCTCTCTTCCCCTTCCTTCTCTCCTACTCCTACTACTTGGAAGGGGGGAATCCTACTCCCGATGGGAGTAGGACTCCCCAGGGCGCGCCATAGTAGAGGACCAGCCCTCCCCCTACTCCACTCCTTTATATACGGGGGAGGGGGCACCCCATGGACACACAAGTTGATCATTGATCTCTTAGCCATGTGCGGTGCCCCCCTCCACCATAATCCACCTCGGTCATATAGTAGCGGTGCTTAGGCGAAGCCCTGCGTCGGTAACTTCATCATCACCGTCATCACACCATCGTGCTGACGGAACTCTCCCTCGAAGCTCTACTGGATCGTGAGTTCATGGGACGTCACCGAGCTGAACGTGTGCTGATCGCGGAGGTGCCATACGTTCGGTACTAGGATCGGTCAATCGTGAAGATGTACGACTACATCAACCGCGTTGTCATAATGCTTCCGCTTACGGTCTACGAGAGTACGTGGACGACACTCTCCCCTCTCGTTGCTATGCATCACCATGATCTTCCGTGTGCGTAGGAAATTTTGTGAAATTACTACGTTCCCCAACAGTCAGAAGCCTTGATCCACCTCTGGTGAAAAAGACAAATTTTTGCCGATTCAGCAGGAAGCGGGTCAAATTTGAACTGCAGTTGACTCATAGTCTGCTCTTTATTTTTTCCAAAAATCATTTCTAGGTACACAAGTATCTATTTAATCAGAGAAACATCAAAAGTTTTTCAAGATTCAACCACTAGCTAGGAACGGTCAAGCCCGCCGTTTTGACCGCATTTTGAAACGGGCATAAAAAATTCAAAAAAAAAATCAAAAAATTGGAAAACCTTCGCATTGTGTCATTATATGTGACCAAGTTTCTAGGAAAAATAATAAACTTGTAATACGGTAATTATTTTAAAAAAGTGTTCTCAGAAATGAGCTATCATGCGTGAAGATTCATGGCTTTCAAGCCAAATGATCAATCTTATGGCCACATTCATGGCATAATTTGTTCAAATGATCTCATATTGTGCACAAGGGTGCATCTTGGAATTCCAAACAATGTTGCCTAAGGGGGTTTTCATTTTCTTTTTCACGGAAAATACATTTTCCATTTTCCAAGTGCCTGAAATGAGTTTTTTTTGTGAAGAACCTACCATATATTTGTTGCAAAATTGGACCAAATCAATTTTATAAAATACTAGGCCATATTTAATGCACAATTGACCAAATGGTTGGGTGTCAAAAGCCTTGATCCACCTCTGGTGAAAAAGACAAATTTCTGCCGATTCAATAGGAAATGGGTCGAATTTGAATTGCAGCTGCCTTATAGTTTGCTCTTTTTTTCCAAAAAACATTTCTAGTTACATAAGTATCTATTTAATCAGAAATACATGGTTTGGTGGCGATACATCGAGGTTTGGACGGTGGCCGAGGGCCCCAACTCTAGAGCGCATAAACTCGCATGCCCGCCGCGTGGTCACCGCGTGTCCGTGGTGTTGCCATGCGTTCTGGGCGGAATAGGCATGTCTAGTAGGTTGGGCACTCCTCAGAAAGGTGCTAGGAAGAAAATTACAACATAAGATTCTAATCAGGAGACCGAACTATGCTCAAAGATGAATTAGCAACCAAGTGTTTGATTAGCGGTACGGGAAATGCACATGGCCAATGGGCGTGAGTTTTGGCTGAGGATGATCATCTACTAAGAAGAATGTCTTCACAAATTTTCAGCTCAAAAGGAGGACCTAGGTTGTACTTTCTTTGCAAAGTACCACATTGGACAAAAATATGAATGTTGAAGCTAGGCTCAAAATAATGAATGGATTGAGGTGAAATTTGGTGGAGGATGGTTATTTGGGCATAGGAAAGCACTGTAGAAAATTGATACCATTTGGATATGCCAAAGTGGTACTTCCTTCACAATGCTCTTCTCTGGACAAAAACTTGGGAAAATTAGCGAGAGAAATTGGATAAATGAAATGAGCTCAAATTTGGTGTAGGTAAGTTACATAGGTATGGTCATGCCCTGGTAAATTTTCAGATCATTTAGGTAAGCCTAGCTAGTACTTACTTCACAAAGCTTCTCTCGATATAGAAACTTTGGAAATTTTCTGAGAAAAATTACCAGGAAAATGGAGCTGAATATTATCACGTGGTAATGATTTGGTATGGAAGAGTGCCCAAAAAGTTTGAGGGTAATAGGAGGGGTCTAGATAACACTTGCTTTGCAATGTGCCAATCTGGCCATAAAATATAAATTGAACCTAGGCTCGCATAGATGATTTACCTGAGCTGCAATTTGGAGGAGGGTGATAATTTGGGCATATGAAGGAACTGTATAAATTTCATGTCATTTGGATATATAAAAATGGTACTTCCTTCACAATGCTTCTAGGTGGACAAAAACTTTGGAAATTTGCCAAGGAAGATTTACTGGGCAAATGGAGCTGAATTTTGTCATGAGGCAATTGTCTGGATAGGAAAGAGTGCCCAAATTTTTTGAGGGCAATCAAGAATATATAAATAGCACTTCCTTCACAAAGTGTTGTTCTGAATAGAATAGGAAAATGAATATTGTTGAATTATTTTTGAACTAGGCAAGGAAGGATTTTTACATATTTGATGAAGATATGACCCAAAGAATTTATGAGATTTTTTTGGGAATTTTGGGAATGACAGAAATATAGGTTGCTTCACAACCTAGGGGAAAAATTGACACATGGACATGACACATAGGAAAAACTGATGAGGTGGCGCCTAGTCATAGCAACCCACCATAATTTACAAGGTTATGACCATCTATATTGGTCGTGATCAGCTAGAAATAAGGCAGCGAACCAGTGATGTCTGCTTTATGACCATTTCGTGTAAGGAAATTACGACCTTTCCGACCAAAATGATCGATATAGTTTAGGGTTTGGAGCCCCCCGAACAACTTTTGACCAATTGGTCTCAAATGGTCGTAGATTTATGACCAATTCTTCTGGGGTCACTGACAGAAGGTCACAAGTTGACATATTTCTTGTAGTGTATGTTCATGACGATCTTGTGTACTTAATGGTTCCTTCATTTGCTTACTAGCTAGCATGTCGAGTTCTCTCTATACGTATATAGTACCTAGCGTCGACCAAGCACGGAGATAAGAGAGGTTACTTCTCTCTATTAGCTAGCTAACACAATATATGAAACCCCTAAATTAACCCTCCAAAACCCACAACCCCCCTCCCCTTTAAAAAAACCCCAGCTCCTGAGCTGCTGACGTGTGGATGCTCTTTGGTCCCGGTTGGTGTTACCAACCGGGACTAAAGGCCCTCCTACCTAGGCTCGCCGCAGTGGCCACGTGGAGCCCCACCTGTCCCGGTTCGTAAGCGAATCGGGACTAAAGATTTTGGGCTTTTGGCCCGACCCTTTAGTCCTGGTTCCAGAACTAGGACAACTGGGCCTTTTTCTACTAGTGAGTGTTGCTGGTATCATCCCCTGGATGTTGTTTCCTCGAATGTTAAATGTCTAACAAAGTCAAGTTTCCCAACTCATTGGGAAACCGACCTGATAGGTCACAACCCTCTAGGTTAAGGCTCTTGAGGCTAGTTACATCCCAGAACCAGTTGGGTGCAGCTGGACTATTGAAAAAGTTATAAGAGAGGTCAAGCTCCTCAAGAAGTGTAAGATTGTGGTGTAGAAGTGGTGATGGAGTATTACTCATATTAAGGCCACATGCAAACATAATCAGTACAACCAAACTGGGAAGGGCGTTGACCGTGTGGACCCAGTCAACGACTCCACTGAGGTAAACGAAGCCCATGTTTTTATACTAGTAGCACTTGCAGCCGGAACAACCATACAAACCACATGATCGATCTATACAGCCCCAGATCTACTCACACACATGCGCACGCAGCACACACGGTACCAAACGTAAACACACATACATACTCCGACATCGGCCTTGGGTTTAACATTTGCCCCCTGAAGGTCGCGTTGCACCCTCTTGTGGAACGACTACCCTATTCCCTCGGTCCTACTCCTGGCCGGTTATGTCTCTGGTCAAGCTTCGCCGCAGCCTAGTAGCCGCCACATGACCCACGGAGGAACTTCTTGCGAAAGCAGGAGGTGGGACCACTCCCAACAGAACACTTTTGTCCACGTGGATCCACATTGTCTACACCTTATTGAGCATTGTGTACACCTTTGCCGAAAAGCAGGAGGTGGGATCACCTATATGAAGTTGCTCATACATGGAAATCCATCTCGCATAAATTAATAAAAACACACTTCAGCAAAATCACTTCATACATCTTATGGTCCAAAACAACCATCTAAGAGCATCTCCACTCGGGCCACCAAGACGCCCATCCAAGCACTGAGGTAAATGAAGCCCATGTTTGTATACTAGTAGCACTTGCAGTCGGAACAACCATACAAACCACACGATGGATCTATACAGCCCCGGATCTACTCACACACGCACGCAACACAGACGGTACCAAACCTAAACACACATACATACTCCGACATCAGCCTCGGGTTTAACATTCCCCCCCTGAAGGTCGCCTTGCACCCGCTCGCGGAATGGCTACCCTATTCCCTCGGTCCTACTCCTAGCCGGTGATGTCTCTGATCAAGCTTCGCCGCAGCCTGGTAGCCGCCACATGACCCGAGGAGGAACTTCTTGCGGAAGCAGGAGGTGGGACCACTCCCAACAGAAAACTTTGTCCATGTGGATCCACATTGTCTACACCTTATTGAGCATTGTGTACACCTTTGCAGAAAAGCAGGAGGTGGGACCACCTATATGAAGTTGCTCATACATGGAAATCCATTTCGCCGAAACTAATAAAAACACACTTCAGCAAAATCACTTCATACATCTTATGATCCAAAACAACCATCTAAGAGCATCTCCACTCGGGCCACCAAGACGCCCCCAAGCACTTTTTTTAGCACCGACGCCAAAAAAGGCCCCAGCCACACCCCAAAAACGTTGTTTTGCGCCGGATTTGGGCAAAAATAGCCCCGGCGACCTGAGACCAAACCCAGCCCATCGGGGGGCACTTGGGGCCGCCGGCGTTATTTTTTGCATGGCCAAACCCCACCAGTGAGCCTCTCTCCTCTCTCTCCTTCCTTTTCTGCTAGGCCCACTCGTGCATGCAAAAAGGAATCTCTCCTCTCTCTCCCTCCCGCCGCATCTCCTGCTCCTCGCTCTGGCCTCCTCGCCGGCCCGCCTCCTCCGCCCCGCCCCACCTCAGCACCAGCTTCAGACACCCATGGACCCGCTCGTGTCCCTCGCTGTCAGCTTCCTCTCGGCCTTCTCCACGTCAACGTCGTCATCCAGCGAGTTGGGCGCCACCACCACCTCCATGATACTCCTCCTGCCGCTCCCCGTGGCCGCGGCCCGCGCTGTGTCTGTGCTCCGCCGGCTCGCGCTGCTCGTCACGCAGGCCTTCATCTCCCTCTTCTTCGTGTTCCTCTCCGCGCTCTCGCCCCCGCCCCTGCCGCCTCCTCCCTCGCTCGCGCCCTCGCTGTCGTTGCGCGGGGACCGCGCGGGCGCGGGGGCCACCGCCGCCGTGGTGTCCACCTGCGTGCAAAGCGCGCTTGGGCACGTGCTCTGGGTCGCGTCTCGGTTCCCGTGGCCCCCCGCAAGTACGAGCTGGTGCAGGGGCTCGCGGAGCGTCTGCTCGACGGGAACAATGTCGCCGCCGTGACCCATGTTGCGCTGGCCGGGGCGTTCGAGCGCATGCTGCGGCAGCTGGAGGCGTCGGTGGGCGGCGAGTGGGGCTCGCTCGGGATGGAGCTGGCCGTGCGCGCGGTCAGGTCCGTGGTGCGGTGGTGGAGGCCGACCGTGGCCACGCTGGAAGGCGACGCGTTCGGCGGCCCCGCGGCCGAGAAGCTCGCCGCCGAGCTGCTGTGGCTCGGGCAGAAGATGGATGAGTGCGGCACCGCGGCTTCTCGTCGGGGGCGTCTATTGGGGTGGCGGCTGGGAATATTCTCATCCCCATGCCAAATATTTCGTCGGGCCAGCCCGAGGCTGAAAAAATGCCTCCTTGGGGCGCAACGGCTGGAGATCTCTAAGCAAGCAATGGGGCATTGAACATTACATGCCATAAGTAATCCAAATAGTTCCAAATAATATTACACAATTTATGGTTATGCCATAGCAGGATACATTTATTTTATGAGACGAAACCTTGTGGCATGCACAACTACCACCGTCGGTTCAAAGATACAATACGTTACATCAATAAGTTCTGAATGGTAAAGTGTTTGACAATCCAATATAGAAATAAGTCATTCAGGCCCCTTAATTTTGTAGTGGTATCTTTGGTAGTTCTTGCTTAATTCACACCCGTGGTCCGAACCACTTTTTCCAAGTAACAAGAAAAATGACATACAACCTATCGTATAGCTTGTCGAGTACCCCAAAATAAGCATACCTCCATCTCTTCATGAAGAAAAGTCCAAAAAACACCGTCCATGCGCTCGCCACAAAGCCAACAATTGATCCAAGAAGAAAATCCATTTGAGACAAGCCATCTCGAGGCAACCTTGCTGGATCTCCGTTGGTTTGTTGATCTCTAGGCGGACCAGGACATTGCCTTGGAATTGGATGTCCACAAAGAGCAGGATTACCAGTGTACATAGAGGTTGGGTCATCTGTATTGAGGGTGTCGAGTTGATGCCCTGCGGGTATTCTTCTAGACAGATTATTGTACGACAAGTTTAAATAGCTCAGGTATGTCAAATCTGATAAGCTCTGAGGGATTTCACCACCTAGTTTGTTCCTCGAGAGGTCAAGAGACTCCACTAATCGAAGTTTTCCAATATTATACGGGATATTTCCACTCAACAAGTTTGATGATAAATTCAAACTTTTGAGACCAACAAGGGAGCTTACTTCCTCTGGGATTTCTCCAGTCAAATTGTTGCAAGACAAATCAATGCTCATCAAATATACAATATTGGCCCCATACTCAAGCGCTTGCCCTTTCATCACCACCGTGATGCTATCATTAACCCTTCCTATATCAGTGATACTATTCTCACCACTTTCATCCTCTACAAAAGGATCACGAAATATTGTATTAGTGCTACTCAAAGCTTTCAAGTTTTCTATATATGGCGGTATGGCCCCATCAAAGTTATTATCGGACAGATCAAGAATAGAAATAGCATGAAGTCCCATGATTTCAACTGGAATGTGACCAGAAAAGTTGTTCGATCTTAACCGTAGCATAACCAAACCGGGCATGGCTTCACTAATCCATCCTGGCAACTCTCCGGTGAATCTATTTTGAGTTAGATCGAGGAAAATAAGACTTGGACATTGTCGTAGGAGCAAGGGAAATCCACTTGAAAAATTGTTGTTGCATAGAAGAAGACTAGTGATTTCCAAATTGAAAGAACTCACTGAAACGAATTTTAAAGAGCTATTGCCAGATGGGTTCCACTTTTTTAGCTCTTTTCGGCCACAATCAGGAAGTCCCTTTGAAAGCATATTATTTGAAAGATCTAAGATCCGCAATTTCCGCAATCGACAAATTGAAGTCGGAACAGTCCCGATATAGCATTGGAAAACATAACTGCAACTTGCAAATTTGGAGCTCCCAAATTTGGCACAAACCCATTTAAGAAGTTTCTGGATATGTCCAATACCTTAATTGTGCTTGGTAACTTGGGTATCAAACCAGTCAGTAGATTTGACTGCATCAACAGTGTAATCACTGACATGAACTCCAGATTTGCTGGTAAGTCGCCGCTTAGTTGATTCCAGGAGATGTCCAACCATGTAACTTCGGAAAAGGTAGCCCAAAACCAATCTGGTAGCCTATCAACTAGACCTGTGTTTGAAATATCAAGTTCACGAATGCCTTTCTGCCATCGAAGCCATTTAGGAAACTTGGGACCCAAACGACAAGATGATAACCATGCTGATTCCAAGTTGAACGGAGGTACCCAATGCGAGTCAATAATAACTTCCAAATTATTATCAGAAAAGCCAATGTACTTTAAATTCATGAAACCAGCAAAATGATCTTCTGTCATCACACCACTCAAGTTGTTGAACCCAAGGTCTAAGTAAGTCAATTTTGTCAGCGTGCCAATCTCCACGGGCACCAAACCGCTCAAGTTGTTGAACCCAAGGTGTAAGTAAGTCAATTTTGTAAGTGTGCCAATCTCAACGGGCACTGAGCTGCTCAAGTTGTTTTGCTGAAGGTCTAAGTAAGTTAAATTTGCAAGCGTGCCAATCTCCACAGGCACTGAACCGCTCAATTGGTTGTGACTTACATCAAGCATGTTTAAGCTGGTTAGGTTTGACACAAATTGTAATGCCGTGCCAATGATATTGGCACTCTCCAGAATCAACTGTTGCAAATTCTTCCGAGAGCAGCTGGGTATCGAGTGTATCACCTCTTTTATGTCCATGCTGATGTCGTTGCCGGTGAGATCTAGAGACCTTAGATTACACATTTTTTTCAGTGTTCCTGGTATCATCCCATCAACGTTGTTGAGTCCAAAGGCAAAGGTCTCTAACAAGGTCAAGTTTCCCAGCTTGTTAGAAAACGTGCCTGATAATCCACAATTCTCTAACCTTAGGCTCCTGAGGCTAGTTACATTCCATAACCAGTTGGGTGTATCTGGACTGCTGAATTGGTTACCAGTGAGGTCAACCTCTTCAAGAACTGTAAGGTTGTGGTGTACAAACGATGATGGAACATTACTATTAGTAAGGCCACATTGAAACAGAATCAGTACAGCCAAATTAGGAAGTGCGCCGGCCGTATGGACCCAGTCAACAACTCCACTAAGGTCGATCCAGCCCATGTTGAGATGTTCTAGCGAGCGGAGACGCGCCAACCAAGATATATCGTGTGAGTATTGATAACCGGCGCCCATAATATTGCGCTGTATGTCAATTTGTACTAGGTTGGAGAGGTTGCCTAGCTGAGGAGGCACTCTGCCCTGAAAACCCATCTTGGAGAGGTTGAGATAAATCAAACTCTGAAGAGAGCCCAAGAATCCCGGCATATCCTTTGCATCTCCGAGGAGATAGTTCTGGCTAAGGTCGAGATATTTGAGGCGTCGGAGAGCGAGCAAAGAAGGAGATAACTGACCACGCAGTGAGTGGCTCTCAGGTTCATCATCAGATAAATAATACACCATTGGATCATCGTAGTGGAGGTCAAGCTTGATCACGTGGCCTGTCCGGCGGCTGCAGGTGATGCCGGTCCACCGGCAGCAGTTGTCCGTATGTGCACCTTGTTGCCACGAGACGAGACGATTGTCCGGATCGCCTGTGAGGCCGGCCTTGAAGGAGAGCAGCGCGGCCCTCTCGGCCGGGATGCAGCCCCCGTGGGATGTTTGGCTTGCGTTGATGACGACGGAGGAGGAGGTGGTGGTGCTGCTGGCTGTTGCTAGGAATAGGATGATGGTTAGCAAGAGGAAGCATGCTACAACCATTTCTTTGCTCCGGGCTCGGCTGGAGGGGACGCCGAACGGAAACATGGTGGTCATGGGCATGGCAAGTGTGTGCCCAAGAAGAAAACTGCATGTGCCGTGTCTTGTATGGGCCACCACAACTTTGGGTTGGGTGATGCTCCAGTTGCGCCAATCAGTTAGAGCAAGGTGTGGTCATCGTACATTTCACCGGATGCCGTGTCTTGTAGGGGACACGCACACACGCACACCAAGTTGGACCAATCAGCTGCAGCTATGGCGTGGCTCAGTCCGTCACTCTCCTATCGACTGGGAAGGCCAAAGCGGAAGACTCAGAGCATCTCCAGCCGCGCCCCCAACAGCCTCCCTCCCTCCCCCCCCCCTCCCCCTCCCCCGCCACTTTTTCGGCGCCGGCGCCGAAAAAACACCCCAGTCGCGCCCACAGGACGTCGAAAATCGCCGGTTCGGCCCGTTTTTTGGCCCGGCGATCGCAGGCCGAACCCGGCGCACTGGGGGCGATCGGGGGCTTCGGCGCAAGGGAAAAGCCCACACTGTCAGGTGAAAAGTCAAGTTTTTCTTCCCCGACTCGCCTCCCACCCCCCGCGCCCTCGGCCGCCACTAGCTGTATCCCGGCGCCGCCCGCCGCCCGTCTCCGCTAGATAGCCATTCCCCGCCGGAAAAAGAGCAGAGGTTCGCTGAGGCAGCCCCTCCACCAGCAGCTGGGTGTTTTTGCCGCCGTTTCCGGTCGCGGAGGGGCAGTTTAGCAGCGGGTACGCGCCCACCGGACGCAAGGTGTTCGGCGATTTGCCTGCCTCGACCATGGACTTGGACGACGAGGAAGCGCTCGCCGCGCTGCTGGAGGAGGAAGCCGAGGCCGACGTCCAGGAAGATGAGCATCTCATGGTGCTCGCCGCCCTCGCCCAGCTGCTGGCGAGCAATGAAAAGCCGTGGCGAGGTGGCTCGGCGCCGGGGCGGATGAAAGCAAAGAACCGACATCATCTCGAAGGCTACTGCATGCTCTACTCCGACTACTTCGCCGTTGCTCCACTTCACGGCGACAAAACATTTCGGCGCCGTTATCGGATGAGCCGAAAGCTCTTCCTCAGGATTGTGAATTCCATCCGGGAGTTCGATAGCTACTTCAAGTGCAAGATGGATTGCACCAGCAAATTTGGATTCACCTCGATTCAGATGTGCACGACAGCGATGAGGATGCTTGCGTACAGAGCTCCCAGTGATTCACTCGGCGACTATGGGCGCATGGACGAGTCCACCACCATTGAGTGTTTCTACAAGTTCTGATGGGCAGTGGTGGCAGTGTTTGGACCGCAATACTTGAGAACACCCAATGCGGAAGACACTGCTCGGATCCTAGCACAGAATGCAGCAAGAGGATTTCCTGGGATGCTTGGAAGTATTGACTGCATGCATTGGAAATGCACCGTCGGTATTGCCTTGCGAAGAGCTTTACTTGGAGAAATAGAAGAAACATGTATCACACGTGCAAAATTTGGGAGCGTGCCGCACGAGTATTCTACAATAGCAGGTATTGAAGAGGAAGAACTGCCCATTTGCTTGGCAGGAGATGTACAAAGGCGCCAAAGGCGGTTGCAGTATGGTACTTGAGGCGGTGGCTACACAGGACCTCTGGATTTGGCACTCCTTCTTTGGTATGCCAGGAACTCACAATGACATCAACGTGCTGCAGTGCTCCCCTGTCTTTGCCAAGCTTGTTGAAGGTCATTCTCCTCCGGTGAATTTCGAGGTCAATGGGCGGCACTACAACAAGGGGTACTACCTAGCTGATGGCATCTATCCGAGATGGTCTACATTTATGAAGTCTATCTCAAACGCTATGCCAGGAGGCAAGAAGTCCCACTTTGCCAAGGTGCAGGAGGCTTACCGGAAGGATGTCGAGCGGGCATTTGGTGTGCTCCAATCTCGATTTGCTGTTGTCCGGTACCCTGCTCAGACCTGGTCGAAAGATCAAATGTGGGAGATCATGACTTGCTGTGTCATCTTGCACAACATGATCATCGAGAGCGAGCAAGAAGAGCCAGTGTTTGACACTGAACCATACTACATGCAGGGTCCTCTAGCCGAAGTTGCTCACCAGCTACCAGCAATTTGGACTGCCTATCTCAGTATGCGGCAGGAGATCCGAGACCCACAGGTGCATCATCAACTGCAGCAGGATCTGGTGAAGTATCTATGGAGGCTCAAGGGCGACGCCGGGCGCGACGTGTGATGAAATATGAGTTTTTATTTGTTGAACTATATAATTTGTATTGAATTATTTATTGTTGCATTATTTTGTTGAACTATTTGATTTTCTGTGATGAACTATGTGATAAAAAAATATTTATGTTGGTAATTGAACGCCGAGTCACGACGAACCACGTCGAATATGGGCCTATTCTCGCTTATATGGGCCCTTTATTCGCCGAAAGTGGACCGAAAACTGGGTCAATATCGGTACTTGGGGGCGATGGTTGGATGCCCAACCGCCCCAGCGCCGATTGTATCGCCGGCTCGTCCCCAGGGGGCGATTTTTATGCCTCCTGGGGGGCCAACGGCTGGAGGTGCTCTTAAACATTCGTATGTTGCAAACCAATCAAATAAGTTACCAATGGAAGAGTTCACGGAAGACCTAAACATTCATATGCTGCAACCACATCGAACTAACTCCCAACTTATTTGAATCGGCACGGCAGTTTGTTAGAACACGAGGAGTAAATTGCAAAAAATCATCATAATTGGAGACCCTAATTCAAAAACCCGCCATCATTTGATTCTTTTTTAAAACCACCAACACTGTGGTGACAGTTTTTAAAAAACGCTCATAGAGTGATTAGAGTGGTTTAAGTGAAAACCTGACATCTGGGGCCTGCATGTAAGTGGTGACGTGGCAAAAAAAATCAACAACGTTTGCATGGACTGTTAAATTGATATAGCCCACTTGTCAGCATCTCTCGTCTCTCTCCATCCCTTCTCTCGCATTTTGTCGAAGAGCTCACGAGCTCGCTGCCGGCAGCATAGCTCCCCCACCGCTCGAGCACTCGCTTGTCCCCAATCAAAGCAAGCGTAGGAATCACTTCTTGAGAAACATATGGAAGACCGCGTGCACTACTGTTGATGCCTGAAAAGACTTACTCCCTCCATTCACAATTATAAAATGTTTTGGATATTTTGATGTGAACCATAAAAGGATTGAAATGAGTGAACAAATACACTAAAACCCGTCTATATACGCCCCATTCAGAAAAATCTAGAACATATTATAATCGCCAAGGTGGAGTGTTAAAATAAATGTGTAGAATATTATGTGTACGTATTAGACTACATTGCACTTGTATTAGCGGACGATTATGTGTTTGAGTTGAACATGTGTAACCCAGGCCTGCATATTATGTAAGGCTTTGTTGAAAAAAAATTATGTAAGGACATAAGATGGTAGGCCAGACAGAAATCACGAGGGGAATGGCCCGACGACGAAGGCAGGGATGGCCGGGCCTGTCATAGTGCGGTGGTCGGAGTGTTGTCAGATAGCCTCGATATGCTTGTTATCGTTGTATTATGTCAATTTAGTACATGCGCGGAGCATCTATAATTATGCCTTATGAATGCAGCTATGTTGGTGAACCTCGTTAATAAATCTTGGCATCGTATTTGTGCCTTTTTGACTGCTTGTGCACAACAGATCGATGTGCACCTAGAATTGCTCTAACACGAAGCTAGTGGAGATCCAAGACGATGTGGGCATGACTACCAGATGCGAGATAGACTCCCACGCTTATGCCTCCTTCACCATAAACTTCGTCTAATTGTGATCGGGCAGCTGGTTTCTATATTACTTTTGACATATGTAATCCTAAAATCAACGAACGGGTTAGTTCAGTCAGTGTCTATTATTTGTGATACACCGATTCTTTCCTGATTCTATCAGTTTGTACTATTCTGGAGGAGATGACGAGCGATCAGTAATGTAGCTTTTTAGAGAACCTAAAACGTTTCCTGGCACAGGATGGACCTTCCTTTTTCCCTACAATCTGGCCACTATTAGCTTTTTGTGCAGTGTTGTGTCATTGGGCCTTGAGTACATTCTTGTAACTTTGAGAAGCTAAGTTCATAATAAAATCATGTTGAACAACTCTTGTTGTTGATGGGAATGTCTTTGTGACTTTCTATCTACCTCTATGCATGGGCTGCAGAAATATCTATCGCTGCTTGGTCACATGAACATGAACGCATTCTGATCCAGGAGCGATCGTATTGCTATATCTCCCGCTTGTGCTGCCTTGGTTACATTGTAGATCATACAAAAAACGAAGCCTTGTCCTAAACAGAAGTTGTGCATATACGAAAATCCTTTTCATAGAAAGAACTAAGGAACATACTTTAGCAAAACCTGTCCATACATCTCATGATCCAAAACAACATTTAGCAACAAGCAGCACAAGAAAGCCAAGTAATTCCAAATAATATTGCACACTTAATGGGTAGTGATATATAGCAGGATACATTTTATTATATGAGAGGGGAAATCATGCGGCATGCACAACCGATGTATAAAGATACAATACAATACAACAATAAGTTCTGAATGACAAAGGGATTGACAATAAAATATACTAGCAAGAAGTACTTCATTCCCCTTATTCGAATAGTGGTATGTTCGGCAGTTCTTCCTTAATTTTAGCCCGTGTTCCCAAACCTTTTCTGACGAGTAACAACAGAAATGACATACAACCTGTCATATAGCTTGTCGAGTACCCCAAAATAAGTATACCTCCATCTCTTCATGAATAGAAGCCCGCAAAATACCATCCAAACACCCACCACAAAACCAACAAAAAATCCATTTGAGACGAGCCATATTCAAACCATCTTGCTGAATCTCCATTGCTGGGTGGGTCTCTAGGAGGACGTGGGCATTGCCTTGAAACTGGAAGTCCACAAAGACCAGGATTACCAATGTACATGGAAGCTGGATCATTTGTCTCAAGGATGTCGAGTTGATGCCCTAAGGGTATTCTTCCTGACAGATTATTGTATGACAAATTGAGACAGCTCAAGTATGTCAAATCTGATAAGCCTTCCGGAATTTCACCAGCATGTTTGTTCTTTGAGAGATCAAGAGACTCCAGTGAGCGAAGGTTTCCAATCTTATATGGAATATTTCCACTCAGCAAGTTTGATGATAAATTCAAATTTATGAGTCCAACGAGGGAGGTAAGGTCCTCCGGGATTTCTCCGATTAAACTATTGCAAGATAAATCAATGCTCATCAAGTATAGAGTATTCTCCCTGTGCTCTAGCAGTTGCCCTTTTATCACCACCAAGAAGCTATCATTAGACAGACTAGAGGACATGGACATAGAGCTACGATATCCTTCCTCAAAAGGATTATCAAATGATATATTATTAGAAGTAGAAGTGTGAGTCAAAGCTTTCAATTTTTCTAAACATTTTGGTATGGCCCCAGAAAAATTATTATTGGACAGATCCAGGATACGAACATCTTGAAGTCCCATTATTTCAACTGGAATGTGACCTGAAAATTTGTTTGATCTTAACCGTAGCATAACCAAACCAGGCATGGCTTCGCTAATCCATCCAGGTAACTCTCCAGTGAATTTGTTTTGAGTTAGATCGAGGAAAACCAGCCTTGGACATTGTCGTAGGAACAAAGGAAATCCACTTGAAAAACTGTTGTTGCTTAGAAGGAAACTAGTGATCCTCAAACTGAAATATCTCAGAGATCTGACTTTTGAAGAGTTGTTGCTAGACGGGTTCCCTTGTTTTAGCTCTTTTATACCACAATCAGGAAGTTCCTTTGAAAGCAGATTGTTCGAAAGATCCAAAACCCGCAATTTTTGCATTCGACAAATTGTTTTCGGAATAGTCCCAGTTATAGAATTGGAAAAAGGAACTGCCGCCCGTAGTTGTGGAGCTTGGAAATTTGGCACAAAGCCATTTAAAGAATTTCTAGATATGTCCAATATCTCAATTGTTCTTGATAACTTGGGTATCAAACCAGTTAGCAGATTTGGCTGCATTAAAAGTTTAATCACTGACCTGAACTCAAGATTGAGTGGCAAATTGCCGCTAAGATGGTTCAAGGAGATGTCCAAATATGTAGCATCAGAAAAGGTAGTCCAAAACCAATATGGGATCTTACCAACTAGGCATGTGTTTGAAATATGAAGGATCTTGGTGCTTTTCTGCCAACGAAGCCATTTAGGAAATTGGGGACCTAAATGACAAGATGAAAACCATGCTGATTCCAAGTTGAACGGAGGCATCCAATGTGAGTCCACAATAACATCCAAATTATTAGAGGATAAGTCAAGAGACTCTAAATTCATCAAACCTGCAAAATGGTCTTCTGATATCAGACCACTCAAGTTGTTGCGTCCAAGGTACAAGTGAGTCAAACTTGTAAGCGTGCCAATCTCTGCAGGCACTGAACCGCTCAAGGTGTTGTTTCCAAGGTTTAAGTAGGTCAAATTTGCAAGCGTGCCAATCTCCACGGGCACTGAACCACTCAATTGGTTTCCATGGACATTAAGCACGTATAAGCTAGTCAGGTTTGTCACAAATTGTAATGTTGTGCCAGTGATGTTGGCATCCATTAGAGCCAATTCTTGCAAATTCTTCCGAGAACAATTAGGTATCCTATCTATCACCTCTGTTATGCCCCCGCCGATGTTGTTGAAGCTGAGACCAAGAGACCGTAAGTTACACATGTTTTTCAGTGTTGCAGGTATCATTCCTTGGATGTTGTTTCCTTGAACGTCAAAAGTCTCCAACAAGGTCAAGTTGCCCAACTCGTCAGGAAACGTGCCTGATAATTCACAACCCCGTAAGTGTAGCCTTTTGAGGCTAGTTATGTCCCAAAACCAGTTGGATGCAGACGGACCTTGGAAAGGGTTATAAGAGAGGTCAAGCTCCTCAAGAACTGTAAGGTTCTGGTGTACAAGTGACCATGAAACATTACTCTTAATAAGACCACATGAAAACATAGCCAGCACAACCAAATTGGGAAGGGCGTTGACCTTATGGACCCAGTCAATGACTCCGCTGAGGTTGATCCCGCCCATGTTAAGATGCTCTAGAAAGCCAAGAGATGCTAACCAAGATATATCATTTGTGTGTAGATCAGTGTCATAATTGGCATGTATGTCAAGTTGTACTAGCTTGGAGAGGTTGCCTAGCTGAGGAGGCACTCTGCCACGAAAACCCATGTTGGAGAGGTTGAGATACCTCAAACTCCGGAGAGAGCCCAGGAACCCCGGCATAGCCTTTGCATCTCCGAGAAAAATATTCCAGCTCAGGCCGAGATGCTTGAGACGTCGGAGAGCAAGCAGCGAAGAAGATACCTGTCCGCGCAGCGAGTGGTTTTCAGTGTCACCAGGATCAAGGAAATAATCCTCTTCTGGAGCTGGATAATCGTTGCGGAGGTCGAGCTTGATGACGTGGCCTGTCCGGCGGCTGCAGGTGATGCCGCTCCACAGACAGCAGTCGTGGTGTCCTTGCTGCCATGATGCGAGGCGATTCGCCGGGTCGACTGTGATGTCGGCCTTGAAGGAGAGCAGCGCAGCCCTCTCGGCCGGGATGCAGCTCCCGTTGGATCTTCCATCGACAACGGAGAAGGTGGCGGTGGTCGAGGCAGCTAGGATGGCAAGGAAGAGCAAGCTTGATGCAGCCATTGCGTTGTTGCTCTGAAGGTGCCCTGAAGGCGCACGCATGGATGAGGGTGCCCTGAAGGAAAACATGGTCGTGGCACAGTTTGTACCGAGTGAAGCGTGTGTAAAGGAGAAAACCTTTGTGCCGTATCCTGCTGGGGACTCTTGGCTACCACAACTTGAGAGTGAGATGGGTGACACCCACCCACACACCAACCATAGTCAGAGCCGTGACTGTCAGTCTGTCTCTCTCTCTCTCTCTTGTTGACCAGGAAGACATCGCAAACGCCGGTTCGCCATGGCTCCAACTAACCCGCGAAAAAAAATTAGTGGACGAGTTCAAGTTACACGTAAAAATTCATGTTGCAAACCAATCAAATTAAAGTCTGTTTGAAGCGAGTATTTAACAAAAAAAAACTACCACAATTCATCGAACCGTGCCTACAGACTACCACTTTACAAATTTGTGCCGAAAACTACCACTTTTTCACTAATCTTTTGACTAAAAACTACCATGCATGAAAAGTGGCATATTTGACTCGTTTAAACTCGATTATGACAGGGTTGGCCCACACGTCAGAACTGAAAAAGTCAGCACCATTAAGTTTGACCGTCAACATATGGGGCCCACATGTCATTTCTATCTCCTTTCTCTAAAATTCCCCATGGAGGAAGAGCAGGGGTAGTCCCTGTCGCCGGCGGCGAATGATGGCAAGAGGGACGGCGGAGACCAGCCGTCGCCAGCCGCTCCGGCGACATCAGCTCCGCCATGGACGCCAGCAGCAGGTCGCTCCGGCGGTTGCAGAACGTGGCCATCGACAGCTGCTCCATGCCCGCGTTCACCATTACGTTGTGCTCCACACTTCCGCACGTCGCGTGGTTCCCAACCCACAGGAAGCTTAGGGAGAACCTCTGAAGGCGATGAAACTGCAGAGGAGGCATGCCGGTCACCGGAGAAAGAGATCGAGACGGCGGCGGCCTTCAGCGAAGGCGGAGAAGATGAAGTACTCCGGCGGCGCGACTGCATCTGGAGGAGACGGCGCGACCTTCAGGCGAGGCGAGCGATCGGGCGCGGCTTGGGGCCTCCCCGCAGCGCGACCTGCAGGCACGGCGAGCGACCGGGCGGCAGCTTGGGGCCTCCCCGCAGCGCGACCTGCAAGCACGGCGGGCGATGAATATGTAGGTACGGTTCCACGAATTGTGGTAGTTTTTCGTTAATTACTCGTTTGAAGCGGTTTTGTAGATCTGTCAAAATATTTTTCTTGGCATTGTAGAAAAAAGGAGGAGGAGAAATATGCAATGTCAAGGATACACGTGCACTAGTACATTAGCTAGAGATTGATCCGTGCATGTGGGTGCTCCTTCATGTGTAGTAACTCTAAGTACATCGTGACAAGTATACGATGCTGACATGCATGATCATGGCCATGTGTACGCACCGTCGTGTGCATATGTATACAAATACTTGCACCGGCCGGATAGGCGCGTACATACCCGGTTAGCTGATCGGTGATGTTACCGTACAGTACATGTTTAGTCGGGTCGGGTGCACGCGTGCAACAAAGCCTGTTCAACAAGATTTTGTACTACACATGGTACGAAAATAAGAACATATAGCTAAGAAATTAATCTGATGATAATTTGCACAAATGATATTTCTTATGTACATGCATGGAAGGCCTGGCTTTTTGGGGTGTTGTCTTTGGTGATGGTTTGAGTGCTGCTGCTGAGACAAGTTGGTAATTGTGTCGAGACCTTTGTTTCTTTCCTTTCTTTACTGTTTTGTGTTCGGGCTGTGTGTATTCTAGATTTTTTGATATATCTTGTTGGTGCAGAAGCTGAGCGTAATTAGTATCTTCGCGATATTAGTATATTTCTTTTCTTAAAATGGAGCAAAGAGGCCATGCATGCGTGCGTTTTAAGTACTATTTTCATTCTATAATATAATATGTATTAGCTTTTTTAATGTCAAACAAGTGCATGTTTGACCAAGTCTTTTTAAAAAAAATCAATATCTACATTACCAAATTTGTATCATTAGATTCACCAGGAAAAATATTTTCATATTTTATTTATTGTAGATGTTGATGTTGATATTTTATTACATAATATTGGTTAAACACACACAAGTTTGACTTGCAAAGAAATCAATACACCTTAACTGGAACGGAGGGAGTATTAATTAAAGGGCTAATGGTCGGCTAATTTCTTTTTGTGAAATGCCATCATGACTAGCCTTTTGATTTGGCAAAATCATTACATTGTTGGCTAAGGAGTTTGCAAGAAAATCTCGGGGTTGATCAACCCAATTACAGGTAACATCATTCTCATAAGAAAATTGGGGGGGGGGGGGGGGGGCACTAAGAGACGACAAGGAGAAAAAATATAGACAACCCAAATATAATTGACACCCTAGCCAGACAGTGCCCTGATGTGCAAGCGGCTAGCACATCAACTTGCTCTCAGATGCAATGACCTTAGAAGGATGTGTCATCCTAATCTTCTAGGAGTCGATCCCATCACTTATAGCTACCGTGACATTGACTCAGGCGAGCAACCACTGTTTTCAGTGGGATCGTGGTGCGAGATCAATCTCCACGCAGAACTAATGGAGGACGGAAATATGGTACTTGCTCCACAACCTCTCGTAGAAGAACATGGTCTTAGGAAAGAAAGTGGTAATTGACGCGAGAAGGGGTGCGTGACCCGTGGCATGATTGGCAAGGGATGAACTCTCTTCTATGTTTTGAACATTGTACTATACTCCTCCCCATCCAAGCACCAAGGGACAAAGTCAGCATTGCATACATTGAAATAAGTCTCAACATTGATTGTTGTCATGTTATTCTGAATTTCTTAAGATCAGGGGTAGGCCTGACCATTTCAACCAAACTATAAGGACTTCAACAAGGCTTGGGGAGTCTCGATAGAATCAAGTTAATTTGTAGTAATTTGCAAGTCAACACGTTATAGCATAATTCTACAACTGATTTTTTTTCTAAGTGTACATGAACATTAGCATTACATAATTTGAGGAACCATCAAACATACAAATATCACAAAGTTGGTGAAAAACTCGTATCAATTTTTGTGTGAAGATAATTTATGTTTTGAAGCTATGAAGGACAATCAAAAGCATGTCTGGCCAGTCAAGAATCAAGATCGTAATTGCCTAGGTCCTACTTGCTCCACGTGTGCCCAGTCATAGTTCAAGATCAAGAATTCTTGTCGATATAGGCCTCAATAAAGTACTCATACATCGACTAAGTGTTTAGTAGAAATGGTCTCTTGCATGCAAATGTTATTTTTTAGATAACATTTGCATGCAAGAGACCATTTCTACCGAACACTTAGTGAAAATAGACACTCTACTCGATAGACAACAAGTGTTCCCCTAATGTCCAATAGTGTTATAAAATATATTTTTATCCAAACCAATCCACAATCCTACCAACAACACATGTGTTTGATTTATCAAGCTCAATGATGCCCCTTCCGCCACTCAAGATATTTAGGAAACCGGGAACCCAAATTACAATAAGTGTACGGTGTATAACACAAGTTGAGCGAGGAACCCAATGTGAATCAGTAATGATGTTGAAAGTATTATGTGATCACTCATTGAATTTTATATTCATAAAACCAAAAAATTGATCTTTGGATGTCACACTGCTAAAGTTGTTCTTTCTGAGGATTACGCAAGTCAAATTGTAAGCATGCCAATGTCCACATGTACTAAATCACTCAATTGGTTGCCATACATGTAAAGTTTGTTTAAGATAGTTAGGTTTTACAAAAAATGTAATGCCATGACAGTGATATTCGTATCCATCAAACTTAACTCTTGCAAATTCTTCCAAGAAGAGTTGGGTACTCTGTCTACCACCTGAGCGAGTTCTGCCACACGTGACCATCGATCAAGCGTCATGGGGAACACTGGCTCCATGAAGTCGAGGTAGTGTAGCATCACTAGAGGCGCCATGTGGTGTGCTCCTAGGAGGCCAGCACTAGGGTTCGATGCAATAAGTTGTCCTACATCTTGGCGAGCTCTTCGGCCATCGTTCTGTTGTGAGGGGACCGTGGAGCAAGTACAAGACCAGGATTCCTCCCAAAGGTCTTAATAATTATGCGTGACGGTGATAATCCACCCTAATTGGCGGTGGTGGGATTTCTAGCCCGACGCATGTAGTTACTGTGATCACGAATAAATTGTAGCGACAACACATGATTGACTCCGATTTGGTGGTGCTTCTTGAATACCCGATCTCGAGCTTTCGGGTGAAAACCCTAGGCCTGACCCGAGTGGGTTATACTTGACAGTGACGATGTTTTTGCATCGTTACCTTCTTGAAGGCATTACTCGGATATGCTCAGACTTGTTCCTCAGGGTGAAAACCTAGAATCTGGCATCTGGTGGTTGGACCCGGTGACGACAGTGCTTGAGCGTCGTTGCCTTCCTAAAGACGTTGATGCTGAAGAACAACATTGTCCTTTTGGTGTCAAGAGATGGTTGGTGCGTATATGAGCATTGTTGTAATTTGTCGATCATTGTTTTGATTGCTTTGGAGTGTTTGTCAGTTAAGCATAGATTTGCTCTTATATGACTTTGTCATTTACCGTTGTCGGCATGTTCTTTTTGGGTGTATGTGTTGGAGTTGGATGTATGCATAATAACTATGCAGAGGCTTTTTGGGATGGACGGATCAAGTACAATTTACTCAAACGGAAAGGATAACATACCAGAAATATGCTCATCTAGTAATAAAACTACTCAACTTGTAGATTCATTTCCATACAATTTGCTCAAATGGGTAGGATAACATACCATACAGCAACATCACAAATATCTTACGATGCGGTTACGGATCATCATCTAGTAATCCTACTACTCAAGTTCTAGGTGGCAGATGATAGACCATATATTACAAGAGACATACCGATCGAACATAGTGCTGGAAAATAACTTATATCCGTTTTGGTTCTCCATCAAACAAGATGCACGTAATCTTCACTTCTTTTCCTTCCGGCCTGCTCCACTTGCTTGACCACACCCTCAGTCAGGTCTGCCTTACTCCTTTGGCTTGTGCACACCCTCACGCCGGCGCACGAGCACGACTGGCTTGCGCACACCCTCATTCAGGCGGCCGAGCTCGACTGGCTTGCACCCACCCTCACGCTGGCTGCCGAGCTCCACTGGCACGCGCACACGCTCAGTGGTATAAAGATTTCCCTCTGATCCAGCAGAGCCAGCAATGGCACAGAGAGTGGCCCCAATATTAACAAAAACAAATGTCGGCATAATCCAACTGCAAATCTTATTGATCCTAGTTATCTGGCGCCTACAGGTAAGAATTAGTATACATCAACTCCTGTAGCAGAGGAGAGACAGAGGAAATATCTATGTCTGCATATGCTTGATAGATACTGTACCATTGAGGGTCATGTGGTCTCGGCTCAACTTGAGTAGAGAGAGACCTGAACAGAAGTTTGTCCACCCGGGAAGCAGCATAATTGGCATCGGCGAGGGCGATGAGATCGTACAGCTCCTCTTTCTTCTGCTGGATTTGCGACGAAAGGATAATCGGGGGGTTTCGTAACGCTGGAAACACAAAAGCGGCATTGAGAATTGACGACTTACTAATCTTGACAAGAGATGTGGTTGACTGTACAGCATATATCAACCTAATTTCCAAGCAAAAGGGAATTCAGTTGTAATGTCCATTTCATAGTAAGAGCACACACACACACGCACGCACAATCATGCTAGGCATTTGATCATGTACCAATGGTACAGCAAAATATCAAACTAGCTGGAGGCCAAAAGACGCCGATTTTTATCAACGCATTCATGCTAGGCAGTTGATCATCGACCAATGGCACAGCAGAAGTAAAAAAAAAGTTGGACACCAAAAAGATGTCCTTTTGTTTACCAAAATATCAAGGCACTAATGCTAGGCAGTCGCTAATCCAGCAATGGAAATCAATCAAAAAGATGCCTGTGCATCCCTGTGATATAATAGAGATGATAGTATGGAGACCAAAAGATGTTGGTTTTTACCAAAATATCAAGCCATTCATGATAGGCAGTTGATCATCATCTACCAAATGGTAGAGCAAAATAAAGAACTAGCCGGATATAAAAAGATGTCAGTTTTACCAAAATATCACCGCATTCAATCTAGGAAGTTTATCATCTACCAACTGAAGTCAATAAAAAAGATGCATGTTTCAAGGGTAGCCGTGCATCCGTGTGATATGATGATAGTAAGTCCTACTAGTAGATAATACTCCACCAATATAATCAGAGCAACAATCAGACGTCGGGCCACTGATCGTGCTAGCCGGAGATGGGACGGAGGCCAAGATACCTGGTGGGTGTGGAGCAGCCGGCGAAGCCCCTCGCCTGGAAGCACCGCCGGACGCAGGATCGTCGTCGCCCCCGCGCGGAGGGAAGCCGCCATCGTCGCAGGCCTGCAAATCAATCGCCCAAGGCCCGAGAAATCAAGCCCGGTTGGAGCCTACCGTGCGGATCGGCGGATCGGAACTGCCTAAGCTCCTCGTTAGATTGCTTTCCGCTGCCGAGAAGAAGAATACATACGGGATTTCTTTTTCTTTTGCCCCCCTGCATTTTGTTAGCTTTTGAGCGGTAACATATTGTATTCCCTCCGTTCCTAAATATAAGTCTTTTTAGTGATTTCAAATGGACAACCACATACGGATGTATATAGACATATTTTAGAATATAGATTCATTCATTTTGCTCCATATGTAGTCACTTGTTGAAACCTCTAGAAAGACCTATATTTAGAAACGGAGGGAGTAGTATTTGGCCTTCAGCACACATGGGGATACAAATGTTCTTATAACTTTGATCGACAAGATTTATTTAATCAACACGGAGGCTTTGGGTTTTGGGAGCTGCAGCGCTGCAGGCGCCCGTTAACGATCCGGCGCCTGCAGCGTTGCTAGCATGGGCCAGCCCACTAGCGTGTTGGCCCATTTGAAAAAAGGTTTAATCATTTGAAAAAAAAGTTAATGACTTTTAAAAAGGTTCATCAATTTTGAAAAAAATTCATCAATTTTAAAAAAAGTTAATCCAATTTAGAAAAAGTTCGTTAATTTTTTAAAAAGTTCATTAAATTTGAAAAAAGTTCATAGAGATTCAAAAAAAGTTCATGTATTTTTAGAAAAAAATTCATCAAACTGAAAAAAGTTCATCCATTTTCAAAAAAGTTCATCGATATTCAAAAAGGTTCATCAATCTGGAAAAAAACTGTTGAATTCTAAAAAAACGTTCATCGATATTCAAAAAAGTTCATAGAATTATCAAAAAAGAAATAGTCAACCGGCGCCTAGATGGGCCGGCCCATTTACGGACACCACAGGCGCCAGTTAACACTGTGGCGCCAAATAAGAAATGCCTTTGTTTTTTTTCCACTATCACCAAGGAGGCTTGAAGCCCTGCCGGTTCTGTTAAAATGAAACCAGTAGTTGCAAACGATCCAGTTAGGGCATCTCCAACGCGGACCCTCAAACCGCCGTAACTCTTTGGACGGAGCGATTCAAACGTGTTTTATCATCCAACACGGTTCTGCATCTGTCCATTCCGCACACATATCTTCAACACGGACTCTCAAACCGCCGTAACTTTTCGGACTGAGTGATTCAAATATGTTTTACCATCCAACGCAGTCCTGCATTTGTCCGTGCGGCGGTACAGACGCATATTTTCCCACAAATCGGAGACAAACGTTGGGGGTGGCTTTACGGACGTCCAGACCGCTGTTACACCCGAGTTTGACTAACATGGCCCACCAAAAACTCACCCGACTCTCCCGCACTTTTCATCCAATGCACGCGGCGCTTCCCGTGCTACATCAATGCCGGCCTAGAGCACGCAACGGCTGGCACTGATGCCGCGTGATGTGTCCGGACGGGATGGCGGAGCTGACCGACGCGACCTCTCGGGAGCCGCCACTTCGGTGCCAATGCAGATTCCCGAGGAACTAACTCCGGACATTGCGCCGCATTGAATCGGCTAACCATCCGTTCACATGGCCTGATCGAGGCTATATAAGCCGTGCTTCTGTGCCGTCCACATCGCGCTCACCGCACCGCTCTGCATCTTTGTCCTCACCTCTCTTCTTCCTCTACAACTTCGGCAATGGGCAAGTCATGGGCCTCGGCGCCGGTAGACGGCGGCTCTGGAACGGGCTCTGGAGGGTCGTGGTGACGCCGCCCTAGCACTCCTGGTTCGTCGTCCTTATCAGTAGCCGGCTCCTCGGCGAAGGAGGAGACCTGGGCGCACACGGGTGGTCCGGGCACGCATGAATGTAGTCGCATGATTAATTGGGCCAAGGTTCCAAAACTTGTTTCGTACATACATTCATGTCTTAACGTGTTCACCAACACTTGGCAATTATTTGTTCCCTGGGACAGAGCCCATGTCGTCTGGATTTGTTTTCATACATGGAGATCGTGATACATATATAATGTCCATTATTGTTACAAAATGACAATATTAAAACAAACAATTTAGGCTGATGGACGAGCCAACTAAAATCTTGTTTTTCACCAAGCTCTATTCCAACCGAAAATCCATTTTTCTGAAAGTAATCAAAAATAAAAACCACACTTAACCAAAATCGGTTCATACAGCTCATGATCCAAAACAGCCTGCTGGACTGCCTGGCGGCACATCCGGTCAGATCTAAACTTGGTGCAGCCAGCGGTGGTGGTCATCTTCTCCGTCGGAGGTGGACGGCCAGAGGCTGGGTGGTCGGATCTCGAGATCCGTCATCTAGTCCCGGCTGCGAGTTGGGGAGACAGAGTTGCCGGTGAAAACCGAGCCGACGACAGGCGATGGCGGCGTTCTGCGTCGTTAGCTTGATGAAGGCATCGTCGTGTAACTACTGTCGACCCACTCATGCTGCTCCGGGGAAAACCCTAGGATCTTGTTTTCCAGACCGGATGATGGTGGCACGGCGGTGTCGTTCCTCCTAGGAGCATCGTTTGTGGAGCAGCGCTGGAAGTCAGAGGTAGGAGGTGGAGCAGCTTCGTCTTGCACGGAGCTTCGGTGAAGATGTCAAGTCATGCCTGGCCGACAGGTGCTACGCTGTGTCATGCCTGGTCGGCAGGTGCTATGCATGACAGATCTTCTAGAGATTTCAATCTGTGTCGGCTGGTGGTACTTGGCGGCATGGTGCTGAGGTGTACCGGCGGCAACCGCGACGTGCTCAACAGTTCGTGCGCAGGGAGGTGGTGGCATTGGGCGCCATGGTGGCGTCGACGACAGCTAGACCGGGCAAGGATGATGCATCAGTACAACTCTGAAGTTGGAGTGGTGGCAGTTGGCGGCGGCGGCCTCTGAGAGCGCGTCGGACGGTGTGTGCACCATACCCGGCATGTGGCTTGGTTGGGGCCTCAGGTCTTAGATGTTAGGCTTTGCTGCGAGGTATGTGATATTAGGGCCGGACTATCAACATCCCTTCATTAATTAGATAGGAGTTGCGACGGATGTTTAGATGGTGGATTTAGACTTGCTAACGTATTTCTTTGTAAGGTCTTGTATAAATAATTAAAAAAGTTACTATATGCATCGCCCTAATGCAGAGGCCGAAAGTCTTCCTCCTTTTCAAAAAAAAAAATCCAAAACAGCCATTTAGGAAGAACGTCCTGATTCGGAAATGTGACGTGCCGGAGCACATGAAGGTACTGGTTCGTCCTAACGTCCAGGTGCTCCCTTGGGTGTCCGAGGGACGCATGCTGGTGAAGAAATGGCCTTGCCGTAGGTAACCATGGAACATATGCAGGGTCAGCTTGGCTGTCCATGGATTCCATCTAAACCATTGTCTAGTATCACCACGGCGCATGCTGTTGACGACAGACAGTGACTCATTTCTCAGCCCTGCCCGGGTAACAATGCATACACTGATCAAGCATTCATCCAACAATTCATTTTCATACAATTTACTCGAACAGAAAGGATAACATTCCGTGTCAGCAACACCACAAGTAGCTTACAATGCACTCACATACCATCTAGAAATAATATTACTCAGTTTCTAGACTTGTTTTCGTACAGTTTTCTCAAACCGGAAGGATAACATACTATACCACAAACATCACAAATATCTTCTTAGAGCAACTCTAGCAGACCCTGCATCCCGTCCCGGCCCGCAAAATAACCGCCAAAGTACGGGTCGGGGCGGGGAAACCTGCCCGATTAGACCCCGCATCCCGCCCCGGCCCGTAAATATTTTTGCGGGGCGCGGCGAATCTTCTCCCCTAGCCTCTATCTTCACGGGCTGGGAGGCCGACCCGAGCTCAACCCCTATCCGCAGCGAGATTTGGCAGGAGGGACATTTCCGCGCGCCCTTTCGCGCCCCCTCCACCCTCCGCCACCATTGCCCCGCCTCCGCACGCTCCGGTGCTTCCTCCCCGGCCGTCCCTCGCCGCCATGGATGACCCCCTGCTGTCCCCCGTCACCGTCGAGGTCGCGCACGCTCCTTCCCCTCGGGCGGATCTCTTCGCCGGCCATGTTGGCCCCGCCACCGTCGCCCAAGCAAACGCCGTGCCTGCCCGCAAGCGGCAGGGCAACGTGGTCGTTTAGGGCAGGAATCCGGCTGCCCCCGCTGCGATGGCCCGTGCTCCGGGCGCCAACGCGGCAGCGCAATCCCGGCCGGCGGTGGAGAAGGTTAGCAAGGTCGAGGGCGTAAAGCGGAGGAAGATTCCGGCTACAAAGAAGCCACCTTCTTCATCCTCTCACTCCATCCCCCCGCAAGGAGGTGCTCCGGCGATGCCGTTCAACGGTGCCGCTCCCCCCGCAAGCAAGGTGTTCGACGGAATGGCTGGAAGGTATGCGTGTTCGGTCATGGAAATTTCCTTCCATTTTCGCCATTATTCTCGATAGCTCGTGACTTGTTATTGTTCACTATAGCGGTGGTTCAAATAATGCAACTACCGAGTTCGTGAACTTGTTGGACACGAACGCGGTTGACATTGATCAAGCCCCGTTCGCCGCATTCGACTACAATGAAATGGAGGGCGGCGTGGATGGTCATGGTTGTGAGGACGAATTGAAGGAGATCGAAGCGGAAGCGTATGCGCAATCACAAACAAAAACTGGGAAAAGCATAAGATCGAAGAACTACACGATCTTGGAAGATCAAGCTTTGATCAAAGCATGGAGTGCGGTGTCTCTTGATGCATGCACGGGTACTTCTCAAACCTCCAAGAGATATTGGCAAAGGATCGAAGATCAATACTTCCGCACTATGGCAAAGCATCCCAATAGGACTCCACACACATTTCGGTCGCTTCAAGGGCGTTGGGAGAATATCAAATCAATGTGCGGCCGTTGGGCAGCTTGCTTGGAGCAAGTACGCAATGCACCTCCAAGTGGCACCATGGAGTACGTTTGTTTTGCCTTTTTTCAAGTTGTGCATCATCATATTTGCATCATGGGAAATGATTGCATCACTTTGTTCACATTTTGTAGGACAAGATTGCTCAACATAGATACAAGGACATGGAAGCTTCGGAAGGCAAATTCTTCAAACTAGAGCATTGTTGGGAGTTGCTCCAAAAGTGCGAGAAGTGGAAGTTGATCGACAAAGAGTCCCCACCAAAGAGAGGCTCACTGACAAACATGGATGAAGATGAGGATGATGATGGCCCAAGAAATTTGCACAAGCCCGATGGCGACAAGAAGACCAAGGAGAAGATGAAGAGAGAGCAAGAAGCATCGAGCTTGAGGGAGAAGATTGATGCCATGGTGCAATCAAACGAGTTGATGTTGTTGAAGTCGTTGGAGATCGAGAAAGAGTTGGCTGAGAAGAAGGCAAAGGAGAAGCAAGAAAAGTGGCAATTGCTCAAAGAAGAGGGGCTGCGCAAAGCTGCCATTGAGGAGAGAAGAGCACGCGCTACAGAAAACAAAGCCATGTCCAAGCTGCTCGCCGAAGAGAACAAGATCATGTCAATGAACCGCAATGACATGGACGATCTCACCAGAACATGGCATGATGTGGCAAGGAGAGAAATATTGAAGAGGAGAATGGTTGCGTCGGCCGGTGCGTGCTACAGTTCCGGAGATGTTTTCTCCGCTCCATATGGTGGCAATGTTGATGATTTCGGTGCGGGAGTTGGAACAAGTGCCGGAGGTGGATTCGGTGGTGGCGATGAACTTCAAGATGGACTCGATGGCGCGGAGTAAAGATCGACCAAGATGGTGCCGGACATGGGCGCAAACTTTTGCAGGGCCCTCTTTTGCAATTGCCGTAATGAACTTGGCTTTTATTTGCGCGTAAAACTGTGTTATGTCGTTTGAATTTGAACTTGTTTGTGAAACCCTATGTCAAATGCGAGATTTGCAGTTTTTCTGTTTGCGGGTCGTCGCGGTGGTGCCCGAGCAGAACCCGCAGAAGCCGACCCGTAAAAAAGCATATTCCGCGAATATACTTTTATGCGGGTCTGTTTGAGGGGTCTGCATCTGTGGCCGTCTGCGCCGGCCCGCAAAAGCGGTTTTGCGCGAACTACAAACGCGTTTTGCGGGCCGGCGGGATGCGGGGTCTGCTAAAGTTGCTCTTACAATGCTATCACGAAGATCATCCGGTAATAATACTACTCATGTTCTAGGTGGCAGATCATAAGACATAAATTCCAACATACATACATATAGTGCTGCAATAGAAGTATAGAACTGATATCCATCTTGCTTCTCCATCAAACAAGATGTCTTCAAGCAATTTGCTTATGCAGATTTTCTTGCTTTAATTTGCACTGCCCCAGAAGTGGCAACAGGGCATTATCCATCTTGCTTGCGCAGTTTCTCTTGTATCATTTGCAGACTCTGAGTAGTAACAAGATATCCTTCCCTTCGTACTTGACTACTTTAGGAAGGGCAGCGAAGCAAACAAAATTGAACGCGCAACTAAAAAAGGAAAAACGTCAACGCAGCGTTGAATGCCAGAGTCTTGTTTCTAGTTAACTTGCGCTTACAGGTAGATGTGCGCTAACTACTCCCTATGTATCAAAATATAAGACGAGTGTCAAAAAACATCTTATATTTTGATACTATGACAGTGTAGTTAGCAGAGGAAAACACAAATGTTAACTCACACACGTGTGGCACGAAGCAATATGGCCCAAACTCTTTATTACCATTCATTTTGCCATGTCAAAACAAATGACATCAACGGGAATCTTTTTGGTTTTCGGCTTAAAAATGTTTTATCTTCTAATTAAAAATTCAATTAAAAATTCGTGTTCATCATTAAATCCGTCTCGACGAGATCTTCAAAACCAGATCCTATATTGATATGTTTCGGCGAAAAAAAATTGGCCAAAAGTTGCCATGATGTTTACACTATAGTTGCCATAGTGTTACACTAAAGTTGCCATGTGGCAATTTTAGTTCATAGAGCATGGCAATATTAGTATTTTGACCATGAAAATTATTTTTTGTATGAACCATGATAATTTTAAATGCATGTATCATGGCAATTTTAGTTTATGGTTCATGTCAAGTCTAGTTTCTTAATTCCCCGTTTTATAATATGTCAAAATTTTACTTTTAAATGTAGAAGAAAATAGTTGAAACATGTTATGACAAGTTCAGTGTAAACACCACGGCAATTCATGTGCAATAGACAAGGCAACTTTTAACCCAAAAAAAGTCGTCGAAACATATTGAAATGCGATCTAGTTTCGAAGATCTCGCCGTGATGCATTTAATGGTGAAAACGGATCTTCAATCAGATTTTTTATTTAAGAGATAAAACATTTTAATAACTGGAAATCTAAAAAGATTCCAACATGCATGCATGCGGTGACGTGGCACAGTCTGTGTGTTATAGGGCGTGTGGGCAGGTGTCGCTCCCACCACACATGTGAGCGTTACGAGCGTCCGAGGAAAAATATATGTTGGGGAACGTAGTAATTTCAAAAAAATTCCTACGCACACACAAGATCATGGTGATGCATAGCAACGAGAGGGGAGAGTGTTGTCCACGTACCCTCGTAGACCGAAAGCGGAAGCGTTAGCACAACGCGGTTGATGTAGTCGTACGTCTTCACGATCTGACCGATCAAGTATCGAACGTATGGCACCTCCGAGTTCAGCACACGTTCAGCTCGATGACGTCCCTCGAACTCCGATCCAGCCGAGCTTTGAGGGAGAGTTCCGTCAGCACGACGGCGTGGTGACGATGATGATGTTCTACCGACGCAGGGCTTCGCCTAAGCACCGCTACGATATTATCGAGGTGGAGTAGGGTGGAGGGGGGCACCGCACACGGCTAAGAGATCCAAGGGATCAATTGTTGTGTCTAGAGGTGCCCCCTGCCCCCGTATATAAAGGAGGGAGGGAGAGGCCGGCCCTAGAGGGGGCGCGCCAAGTGTGGGGATTCCCCTTTCCTTTCTGGAGTAGGAGAGAAGGAAAGAGGGGGAGGGGGAGAGGGAGAAGAAAAAGGGGGCTGCACCCCTTGTCCAATTCGGACCAGAGGGGGGGCGCGTGCCTCCTTCCTTTTGGCCTCTCTTCTCTCTTCCCGTATGGCCCAATAAGGCCCAATACTTCTCCCGGTGAATTCCCGTAACTCCCCGGTACTCCGAAAATACCCGAATCACTCGGAACCTTGCCGATGTCCGAATATAGTCGTCCAATATATCGATCTTTACGTCTCGACCATTTCGAGACTCCTCGTCATGTCCCCGATCTCATCCGGGATTCCGAACTACCTTCGGTACATCAAAACACATAAACTCATAATACAAATCGTCACAGAACTTTAAGCGTGCGGACCCTACGGGTTCGAGAACTATGTTGACATGACCGAGACATGTATCCGGTCAATAACCAATAGCGGAACCTGGATGCTCATATTGGCTCCTACATATTCTATGGAGATCTTTATCGGTCAAACCGCATAACAACATACGTTGTTCCCTTTGTCATCGGTATGTTACTTGCCCGAGATTCGATCGTCGGTATCTTAATACCTAGTTCAATCTCGTTACCGGCAAGTCTCTTTACTCGTTCCGTAATACATCATCCCGCAACTAACTCATTAGTTGCAATGCTTGCAAGGCTTATAGTGATGTGCATTACCGAGTGGGCCCAGAGATACCTCTCCGACAATCGGAGTGACAAATCCTAATCTCGAAATACGCCAACCCAACAAGTACCTTCGGAGACACCTGTAGAGCACCTTTATAATCACCCAGTTACGTTATGACGTTTGGTAGCACACAAAGTGTTCCTCCGGTAAACGAAAGTTGCATAATCTCATAGTCATAGGAACATGTATAAGTCATGAAGAAAGCAATAACAACATACTAAATGATCAAGTGCTAAGCTAACGGAATGGGTCAAGTCAATCACATCATTCTCCTAATGATGTGACCCCGTTAATCAAATGACAACTCATGTCTATGGCTAGGAAACATAACCATCTTTGATCAACGAGCTAGTCAAGTAGAGGCATACTAGTGACACTCTATTTGTCTATGTACTCACACATGTATCGGTTAATACAATTCTAGCATGAATAATAAACATTTATCATGAAATAAGGAAATAAATAATAACTTTATTATTGCCTCTAGGGCATATTTCCTTCAGTCTCCGACTTGCACTAGAGTCAATAATCTAGATCACATCGCCATGTGATTTAACATCAATAGTTCACATCACCATGCGATTAACACCCATAGTTCACATCGTCATGTGACCAAAACCCAAAGGTTTTACTAGAGTCAATAATCTAGTTCACATCGCTATGTGATTAACACCCAAAGAGTACTAAGGTTTGATCATGTTTTGCTTTTGAGAGAAGTTTAGTCAACGGGTCTGCCATATTAAGATCCGTATGTATTTTGCAAATTTCTATGTCTACAATGCTCTGCACGGAGCTACTTTAGCTAATTGCTCCCACTTTCAATATGTATCCAGATTAAGACTTAGAGTCATCTGGGTCAGTGCCAAAACTTGTATCGACGTAACCCTTTACGACGAACCTTTTGACACCTCCATAATCGAGAAACATATCCTTATTCCACTAAGGATAATTTTGACCGCTGTTCAGTGATCTACTCTTTGATCACTATTGTACCCCCTTGCTAAAATCAGTGTAGGGTATACAATAGATCTGGTACACAGCATGGCATACTTTATAGAACCTATGGCTGAGGCATAGGGAATGACTTTCATTCTCTTTCTATCTTCTGCCGTGGTCGGGCTTTGAGTCTTACTCAATCTCACACCTTGTAACACAGGCAAGAACTCTTTCTTTGACTGTTCTATTTTGAACTACTTCAAAATCTTGTCAAGGTATGTACTCATTGAAAAAACTTATCAAGCGTCTTGATCTATCTCTATAGATCTTGATGCTCAATATGTCAGCAGCTTCACCGAGGTCTTTCTATGAAAAAACTCCTTTCAAACACTCCTTTATGCTTTGCAAAATAATTCTACAATATTTCCGATCAACAATATGTCATTCACATATACTTATCAGAAATGTTGTAGTGCTCCCACTCACTTTCTTGTAAATACCGGCTTCACCTCAAGTCTGTATAAAACTATATGCTTTGATCAATTTATCAAAGCGTATATTCCAACTCCGAGATGCTTGCCCTAGTCCATAGATGGATCGCTGGAGCTTGCATATTTTGTTAGCCCCTTTAGGATTGAAAAAACATTCTTGTTGCATCATATACAACTCTTCTTTAATAAATCCATTAAGGAATGCAGTTTTGTTTATCCATTTGCCAGATTTCATAAAATGCGGCAATTGCTAACATGATTCGGACAGACTTAAGCATAGATACGAATGAGAAATTCTCATCGTAGTCAACACCTTGAACTTGTCGAAAACCTTTTTGCGACAAGTCTAGCTTTGTAGATAGTAACACTACTATCAGCGTCCGTCTTCCTCTTGAGGATCCATTTAATCTCAATGGCTCACCAATCATCGGGCAAGTCAATCAAAGTCCATACTTTGTTCTCATACATGGATCCCATCTCAGATTTCATGGCCTCAAGCCATTTTGCGGAATCTGGGCTCATCGTCGCTTCCTCATAGTTCGTAGGTTCGTCATGGTCAAGTAACATGACCTCCAGAACAGGATTACCGTACCACTCTGGTGCGGATCTTACTCTGATTGACCTACGAGGTTCGGTATTAAATTGATCTAAAGTTTTATGATCATTATCATTAGCTTCCTCACTAATTGGTGTAGGTGTCACAGGAACCGGTTTCTGTGATGAATTATTTTCCAATAAGGGAGCAGATACAGTTACCTCATCAAGTTCTACTTTCCTCCCACTCACTTCTTTCGAGAGAAACTCCTTCTCTAGAAAGGATCCATTCTTAGCAACGAATTTTCCTTCGGATCTGTGATAGAAGATATACCCAATAGTCTCCTTTGGGTATCCTATGAAGATGCATTTCTCCGATTTGGGTTCAAGCTTATCATGTTGAAACTTTTTCACATAAGCATCGAAACCCCAAACTTTAAGAAACGACAACTTTGGTTTCTTGCCAAACCACAGTTCATAAGGTGTCATCTCAACGGATTTAGATGGTGCCCTTTTGAACGTGAATGCAGTTGTCTCTAATGCATAACCCCAAAACGATAGTGGTAGATTTGTAAGAAACATCATAGATCGCACCATATCTAATAAAGTACGGTTATGACGTACACACCATTACGCTGTGGTGTTCCGGGTGGCGTGAGTTGCGAAACTATTCCGCATTGTTTCAAATGAAGACCAAACTCGTAACTCAAATATTCTCCTCCACGATCAGATCGTAGAAACTTTGTTTTTTTGTTACGATGATTTTCCACTTCACTCTGAAATTATATGAACTTTTCAAATGTTTCAGACTTTATGTTTCATCAAGTAGATATACCCATATCTGCTAAAATCATCTGTGAAGGTCAGAAAATAACGATACCTGCTGCGAGCCTCAATATTCATCGGACCACATACATCAGTATGTATGATTTTCAACAAATCTGTTGCTCGCTCCATTGTTCCGGAGAACGGCGTTTTAGTCATCTTGCCCAAGAGGCATGGTTCGCAAGCATCAAGTGATTCGTAATCAAGTGATTCCAAAAGCCCATCAGCATGGAGTTTCTTCATGCGCTTTACACCAATATGACCTAAACGGCAGTGCCACAAATAAGTTGCACTACCATTATTAATTTTGCATCTTTTGGCTTCAATATTATGAATATGTGTATCACTACGATCGAGATCCAATGAACCATTTTCATTGGGTGTGTAACCATACAAGGTTCTATTCATGTAAACAGAACAACAATTATTCTCTAACTTAAATGAATAACCGTATTGCAATAAACATGATCAAATCATATTCATGCTCAAGGCAAAAACAAAATAACACTTATTTAGGTTAAACACTAATCACGAAAGTATAGGGAGTGTGCGATGATGATCATATCAATCTTGGAACCACTTCCAATACACATCGTCACTTTATCCTTAACTAGTTTTTGTTCATTATGCAACTCCTGTTTCGAGTTACTACTCTTTAGCAACTGAACCAGTATCAAGTACCGAGGGGTTGCTATAAACACTAGTAAAGTACACATCAATAACATGTATATCAAATATACTTTTGTTCACTTTGCCATCCTTCTTATCCGCCAATTATTTAGGGTAGTTCCGCTTCTAGTGACTAGTCCTTTTTGCAGTAGAAGCACTCAGTATCAGGCTTAGGTCCAAACTTGGGCTTCTTCACTTGAGCAGCAACTTGCTTGTCGTTCTTCTTGAAGTTCCCCTTCTTTCCCTTTGCCCTTTTCTTGAAACTAGTGATCTCCATCTCCGAAGCACCGTCATGATCACCATCGTCACCGCCGCGACACCTTGATCTCCATCGTAGCATCGATGTCGTCTCGCCAACTTATGCTTCTACGACTATCGCTACCGTTTAGTGATAAAGTAAAGCATTACAGGGCGTTTGCATTGCATACAATAAAACGACAACCATATGGCTCCTGCCAGTTGCCGATAACTTGGTTGCAAAACATGATCATCTCATACAATAAAATATAGCATCATGCCTTGACCATATCACATCACAACATGCCCTGTAAAAACAAGTTAGACGTCCTCTACATTGTTGTTGCAAGTTTTACATGGCTGCTACGGGCTGAGCAAGAACCGTTCTTACCTACGCATCAAAACCACAACGATAGTTTGTCAAGTTAGTGCTGTTTTAACCTTCTCAAGGACCGGGCGTAGCCAAACTCGGTTCAACTAAAGTTGGAGAAACTGACACCTGCCAGCCATCTGTGTGCAAAGCACGTCGGTAGAACCAGTCTCGCGTAAGCGTACGCGTAATGTCGGGCCGGGCCGCTTCATCCAACAATACCGCAGAACCAAAGTATGACATGCTGGTAAGCAGTATGACTTGTATTGCCCACAACTCACTTGTGTTCTACTCGTGCATATAACATCTACGCATAACACCTGGCTCAGATGCCACTGTTGGGGAACGTAGTAATTTCAAAAAAATTCCTACGCACACACAAGATCATGGTGATGCATAGCAACGAGAGGGGAGAGTGTTGTCCACGTACCCTCGTAGACCGAAAGCGGAAGCGTTAGCACAACGCGGTTGATGTAGTCGTACGTCTTCACGATCTGACCGATCAAGTATCGAACGTATGGCACCTCCGAGTTCAGCACACGTTCAGCTCGATGACGTCCCTCGAACTCCGATCCAGCCGAGCTTTGAGGGAGAGTTCCGTCAGCACGACGGCGTGGTGACGATGATGATGTTCTACCGACGCAGGGCTTCGCCTAAGCACCGCTACGATATTATCGAGGTGGAGTAGGGTGGAGGGGGGCACCGCACACGGCTAAGAGATCCAAGGGATCAATTGTTGTGTCTAGAGGTGCCCCCTGCCCCCGTATATAAAGGAGGGAGGGAGAGGCCGGCCCTAGAGGGGGCGCGCCAAGTGTGGGGATTCCCCTTTCCTTTCTGGAGTAGGAGAGAAGGAAAGAGGGGGAGGGGGAGAGGGAGAAGAAAAAGGGGGCTGCACCCCTTGTCCAATTCGGACCAGAGGGGGGGCGCGTGCCTCCTTCCTTTTGGCCTCTCTTCTCTCTTCCCGTATGGCCCAATAAGGCCCAATACTTCTCCCGGTGAATTCCCGTAACTCCCCGGTACTCCGAAAATACCCGAATCACTCGGAACCTTGCCGATGTCCGAATATAGTCGTCCAATATATCGATCTTTACGTCTCGACCATTTCGAGACTCCTCGTCATGTCCCCGATCTCATCCGGGATTCCGAACTACCTTCGGTACATCAAAACACATAAACTCATAATACAAATCGTCACAGAACTTTAAGCGTGCGGACCCTACGGGTTCGAGAACTATGTTGACATGACCGAGACATGTCTCCGGTCAATAACCAATAGCGGAACCTGGATGCTCATATTGGCTCCTACATATTCTATGGAGATCTTTATCGGTCAAACCGCATAACAACATACGTTGTTCCCTTTGTCATCGGTATGTTACTTGCCCGAGATTCGATCGTCGGTATCTTAATACCTAGTTCAATCTCGTTACCGGCAAGTCTCTTTACTCGTTCCGTAATACATCATCCCGCAACTAACTCATTAGTTGCAATGCTTGCAAGGCTTATAGTGATGTGCATTACCGAATGGGCCCAGAGATACCTCTCCGACAATCGAAGTGACAAATCCTAATCTCGAAATACGCCAACCCAACAAGTACCGTCGGAGACACCTGTAGAGCACCTTTATAATCACCCAGTTACGTTATGATGTTTGGTAGCACACAAAGTGTTCCTCCGGTAAACGAAAGTTGCATAATCTCATAGTCATAGGAACATGTATAAGTCATGAAGAAAGCAATAACAACATACTAAATGATCAAGTGCTAAGCTAACGGAATGGGTCAAGTCAATCACATCATTCTCCTAATGATGTGACCCCGTTAATCAAATGACAACTCATGTCTATGGCTAGGAAACATAACCATCTTTGATCAACGAGCTAGTCAAGTAGAGGCATACTAGTGACACTCTATTTGTCTATGTACTCACACATGTATCGGTTAATACAATTCTAGCATGAATAATAAACATTTATCATGAAATAAGGAAATAAATAATAACTTTATTATTGCCTCTAGGCATATTTCCTTCAATATAACAAATATCTATGTCTGCATATGGTTGATATTGTACCATTGAGGGTCATTAGATCTAGGCTTGACTTGTGTACAGAGATTCTTGAGAAGAAGCCTGTCTGGCTGGGAAGCCACAGAGTTGGCCGATGAGATCATACAGCTCCTCCTTCGTCTGCTTGATTAGAGCATCTCCAGCCGTTGGCCTTCCCAGGACGCATATAAGTCGCCCCCTGGGGGCGAGCCGGCGATACAATCGGCGCTGGGGGCGGTTTTGCGCCCAGTCGTCGCCCCCAGGCGCCGAAATTGGCCCACTTTTCGGCCAGTTTCGGCGAATAAAAGGCCCATATGGGCGAGAATAGGCCCATATTCGGCGTGGTTCGCCGTGGCTTGGCGTTGAATTATGAACATAAATATTTTTTTATCACATAGTTCATCACAGAAAAATCAAATAGTTCAATAAAATAGTACAACAACAAATAGTTCAATACAAATTATATAGTTCAACAAATAAAAACTCATATTTCATCACACGTCGCGCCCGGCGTCGCCCTTGAGCCTCTATAGGTGCTCCACCAGATCATGCTGCAGCTGATGATGCACCTGTGGGTCTCGGATCACCTGACGCATACTGAGGTAGGCAGTCCAGGTTGCCGGTAGCTGGTGATCAACTTCGGCTAGAGGGTCTTGCCTGTAGTATGGTTCAGTGTCAAACACGGGGTCTTCTTGCTCGTTTTCGATGATCATGTTGTGCAAGATGACACGGCAAGTCATGATCTCCCACATTTGATCTTTCGACCAGGTCTGAGCGGGGTACCGGACAACAGCAAATCGAGATTGAAGCACACCAAATGCCCGCTCGACATCCTTCCTGCAAGCCTCCTAAATCTTCGCAAACCAGGCGTTCTTGCCTCCTGGCACAGGGTTTGAGATGGTCTTCACAAATGTGGACCGTCTCGGATAGATGCCATCAGCTAGATAGTACCCCTTGTTGTAGTGCCGCCCATTAATCTCGAAGTTCACCAGAGGAGAATGACCTTCAACAAGCTTGGCAAAGACAGGAGAGCACTACAGCACGTTGATGTCATTGTGAGCTCCTGGCATACCAAAGTAGGAGTGCCAAATCCAGAGGTCCTGTGTGGCCACCGCCTCAAGTACCACACTGCGACCGCCTTTGGCACCTTTGTACATCCCCTGCCAAGCAAATGGGCAATTCTTCCATTTCCAATGCATGTAGTCGATGCTTCCAAGCATCCCAGGAAATCCTCTTGCTGCATTCTGTGCTAGGATCCGAGCAGTGTCTTTCGTATTGGGTGTTCTCAAGTATTGCGGTCCAAACACTGCCACCACTGCCCGACAGAACTTGTAGAAACACTCTATGCTGGTGGACTCGGCCATGCGCCCATAGTCGTCGAGTGAATCACCGGGAGCTCCGTATGCAAGCATCCTCATCGTTGTCGTGCACTTCTGGATGGAGGTGAATCCAAGTTTGCCGGTGCAATCCATCTTGCACTTGAAGTAGTTGTCAAACTCCCGGATGGAATTCACAATCCCGAGGAAGATCTTTCAGCTCATCCGATAACGGCACTGAAATGTTTTGTCGCCATGAAGTGGAGCATCGGCGAAGTAGTCGGAGTAGAGCATGCAGTAGCCTTCGAGACGATGCCGGTTCTTTGCTTTCACCCGCCCGGCGCCGAGCCACCTCGCCACGGCTTTTCATTGCTCGCCAGCAGCTGGGCGAGGGCGGCGAGCACCATGAGATGCTCTTCTTCCTGGACGTCGGCCTCGGCTTCCTCCTCCAGCAGCGCGGCAAGCGCTTCCTCGTCATCCGAGTCCATCGCCGAGGCAGGCAAATCGCCGAACACCTTGCGCCCAGTGGGCATGTACCCGCCGCTAAACTGCCCCTCCGCGGCCAGAAACGCCCAGCTGCTGTTGGAGGGGCTGCCACGGCGAACCTCTGCTATTTTTCGGCGGGGAATGGCTATCTAGCGGTGAAGGGCGGCGGGCGGCGCCGGGATATAGCTAGTGGCGGCCGAGGGCGCGGGGGGTGGGAGGCAAGTCAGGGAAGAAAATCTTGACTTTTCACCTGACGGTGTGGGCCAGCCGCGCTTTTCCCTTGCGCCGGAGCCCCCGATCGCCCCCCAGTGCGCCGGGTTCGGCCTGTGACCGCCGGGCGGAAAAAAGTGCCGAACCGACGCTTTTCGGCGTCCTGGGGGCGCGACTGGGGCGTTTTTTTTTATGCCGGCGCCGAAAAAGTGGCCTGAGGGGCTTGTTGGGGGCGCGGCTGGAGATGCTCTTAGACATGTGCGCTGGTATCCTTCATCCGAGGTACGGCAGGATGCTGATTGCTGGAAACACAGACGCACCAGTGAGAATTGATGACTAAATAATCTTGACAAGAGATGTAGTAGTATACGTGTTACAGGGTCTATCACCTGGTACATCAACCCATTCATGTTAGGTTGATCATTTTTTTTTTGCGGGGAAAACTTCCAATCTATTCATCTTTAATCATGGTAGTACAACGAACACTAGAAATAATAAAAATTACATCCAGATCCGTAGACCACCTAGCGACGACTACAAGCACTGAAGTGAGCCGAAGGCGCGCCGCTGTCATCGCCCCTCCCTCGCCGGAGCCGGGCAAACCTTGTTGTAGTAGACAGTCGGGAAGTCGTCGTGCTAATTCCCCGTAGAACCAACGCACCAGAACAGCAACCGCTGCGGATGAAGAGTGTAGATCAAAAGGATCCAACCTGAAAACACATGAATGAAGACGAACGACGAACAGATCCGAGCAAATCCACCAAAGACAGATCCGTCGGAGACACAACTCCACACGCCCACCGACGATGCAAGACGCATCATCGGAACGGGGGCTAGGCGGGGAGACCTTTATTCCATCTTCAGGGAGCCGCCACCGTCTCGCCTTCCTGAGCAGGACACAAACCCTAACAAAGCTCAAAAAAATCTAAAAACGAAGCCCTCCCACCGGCAAGGGCCGAGATCCACTTCGCCTTCATGGCCATAGGGCCACCGGAGAAGGGATGGACCGGCGCCGGCGCCGGCGGGAGGCAGAAAGCTAGGGTTCTTGGAGGCGATGGCTAGGCGCTAATATCATGTTAGGTTGATCATCTACCCAAAAATAACAATCTACCAAAGCTACAGCAAAATATGTCTGGTCTTATGGTTGTCAGCCCTAGAGGAGTCTAGAAGTCCACCAAAGATACCACCACGTCGCAAGGGTTAGCATGGGCTGAGGGAAGGCGCCCTGGCCTTATTGGGCCAGGCGCACAAGTCCCTCAAGGCCCATGTAGTTGGGAAAGGTGGAAAATCCACCCGTGTGTGGAATGGACGGAATTGGACTAGGAATCCAATTCTTCCTCCTTGGTGCGCCAGCCTAGGGCTTGGACGACTGGATACCACGCCCCTCCACCTATATATAGACGGGAAGGGGCGCCCCAAGAGGACACACAAGCCCTTGCCCCCCTCTCTGTCTTTCTCTCTCTCTCCCGTTACTTCGTAACTCCTCCAACTTCGTTGTTTTAGTAGCGTTCGGCGTAGCCCTGCCGGAATCACTCCATCATCATCACCGTCACGCCGTCGTGATGCCGGCGATCCCATCTACTTCTCCTCCCTCGCTTGCTGGATCAAGGAGGAGACGTCATCGAGCTATACGTGTGCTGAACGCGGAGGTGCCTTCCATTCGGTACTTCATCGGTTTGGATCGCGATTGGATCGTGACGAGTACGACTACATCAACCGCGTGCTATACTCTTCCGCTTAACAGTCTACGACGGTACGTAGACACACTCTCCCCTCTCGTTGCTATGCTTCTCCTAGATAGATCTTGGGTGTTCGTAGGATTTTTTTTATTTTCATGCTTCGTTCTCCATCAGAAGTCTCATTATTTCAAATGGAATGTGACCAAAAAGTTTGTTCGATCTTCATCATAGCATAACCAAACCATGCATGTATTTACTAAACCATATAGGTAACTCTCCAGTGAATTCTTGTTGAGTTAGATTGAGGAAAATAAGACTTGGAGATTGACTTATGAACTAAGAAAATCCACTTGAAAAGTCGTCGCATAGAAGATTATTAGTAATCATAAAACCGAAAGAACTTGGGAAATTGATTCTAGAACAATTTTTGCTAGATGGTTTCTGTTCTTTCAATACTTCTCCGCCACAATCAAGAATTTTCTTTCAAAGCAGATTGTTCGAAAGATCCAGGAACACTAATTTTCACAGTTTTGAAATATTCTCAGTTGTAGAATTGGAAATTAGAAATGCAAATCATACATATGGAGGTTATAAATTTGACACAAACACATTTAAAGAGTTTCTGGATATGTCCAATATCCCAATTGTTCTTGGTAACTTGGGAATCAAACCGGTCAGTACATCTGACTGCATTAAAAGTTTACATAGTGACATGAACTCCAGATTGAGTGGTGATATATGGAATATATGACAAAGGTGGAGTCTTGGCGTATTTCGATGGATCAGTCATATAGGCCTGAGTCAGACATCAAATAACTTCGATTTGCATTTTCCGTAGGACACCTTATATTTATCAAAATCGATATCAAAAGCAAAAAGATGAAAGATGTACAACCCAATTTCACAATTCGATAGAAGCCCAAAGAGATGCATATATGATACCCAAATAAGAATGGTAACTCCCCTCTAAGTTGGTTCAAAGAAATGTCCATATTGAGTGCTAATTCCTCGACCACACTACGTCCACAACAATGCCCAGACCGGCGAGAATCACCTCCGCCATACGGCTCCATGCATTTGCTGGAATCCCCCACATGCAGGTCCAAATCAAACACGTGTGGGATCCTGATCCTGGCCCTGAGTAGAGAGTTATCTTGGTGGGGAATGGCATTTTCATGGTGCACCAAACCTGCCTAAACTGGTATATGGATGATCTTGACAGGGACCATAGAATGCAGGCTACCGATTTCAGGGATTGAAGATGAGGGTTTGATTCCAGTTGGGTTCAAGATTTTCTTCAGACTTTACTCATACAGAATTCATGCAAGATTGGAAAAGGCAAAGCAAAACTAAATGTTCAATTTAACACTACACAATGTAGTTTTCATCCAGGAATCAACACAAACAAATGTTGGGCGCAGCTGCAAGACATCTCATCTTAACAACCTTCTCTTCACCTATATGGTGTTATGACTTATGAGAGGTCATCAGAAAACTTGGAATAAGAAAGAACTGCCAAAATTAGAGATGCACCCCAAGATCTATAGGAGAGGAGGTGATCGCACAACATTTTTTTTAAACAAACCTGGTTTAGTTTTAGCCAGCTCTATAAATCAGCTAAAAAAATCCGCATGATTTCATAGAAGCAAATTTGAAACGAAAGCTCATTCAGTATAGGCTACATGTCGGTGGAAGAAGGGGTCTCCAAACCGCTCCATCCAAACAAAACTATCATACAGCAAGTAGGAAACATGGAATTCTGAAACTGTGAGAGTAACAATATTTAGAGCAGATGCTAGAGGAGATATGGTTTGCTAGCTGAGCGAGAAAGCGACCAAACATAGACATTTCAGCATTCAACTTGTTGCAGTTACGTACCAAGTACTTGACTGCCTGGGAAGGGAAACAAACCAAGATTGCTAGGTGCATGAGGTTCGGACACAACATAAGATAAAGCCATGTCTACATGGAGATTTTCTGATACTTGCATATAATTAACTGATGAGTGGACGAGGGACAAGGCAACCATGCGTCAAAACGGGCGGACGCTTGCAGATTGCACAAATTTAAACTACCGTAGATGACATATGGGGTCTTGGCCACAGCACAACTCCAATAATTGATGTTGCAAGCAAAGTGGTTAAACTGCCCGAGTGCTCCTTTAGCAGGTTGTCAGCAAGTATCTGAGCTGCCTTCCCTTGATAAGGACAGAGGAACAACTCCACCTCTTCGGTTGGCTTCACTAACCCTACTCTCTCATTGGCAGTATACGACTCTATGGTCTGCACAAGAATAAGATGTGCTTAGCAAATCAGGAGCTCCCTGACCGTGCAAGCTTTGAATCAAGGGCATGTACTTGAGAAATGACCACATTATTTTTTAGGATACTAAGGAGGAACCTTTAAGAGATGATGCCGACCACTCTCAATAGAGCCCTCCTTCCAACGCAACTCAGTTACCTGTAAAACAAGTAACAGATACTAAATGGAACAAATAAAAAATAAAACAATTTTTTCATGAGCAAAACTCAAGAAAGCCAGAAATAGGTACAGATTATTAGAAATATTCTGACATCTGAATTCAGTAATATGCACATAGCAATCTACTAAAAGACTACATACTAGTTTATTTGTTATTCAAATTCACATAAATATGTGGATGCCACAAAATAACTGTTCTAATATGGCCCACATATCACATGTCACCTTAGTCTGTCAGTTATGGGCCACCAGTCAGACGATCCCATCCTAACTCTCCACTTCTCTTTCACAGACCCATGCCTACTCATCAAATCTACGCCAAAGCATCCTACAAGCCTGGGTTGCGGCTCTCGTCACACTGGCTCCACCCAACCAACTAGCCATAGCAGCCCAAACTCATATTTATCTTCTCCATGGCATGGCAGACTAGGACCATAACCTGGAAATTCAGCGGCAAACTCCAGCAGGTAGCAGCACGAGGAGGTTTCTTGGCTGCTTGGATGCCAAGAGGCAGGACCTCATAGTGAGAGAGAAAGGATGGGATGAAGCTGAAGCATAGGAACGGCAAGGCTTGCAAGAATGATGAGGAGGGCGAGCAACAAGGTCTAGGCGATACCATCAACAATGGTATTGCATGCAACAAGGGGGTTGAATGATGAAGGAACTACACGTAGGAGTGTGGTATGTAAAGTAAGACAGGGAAATGAGGACGAGATGGGTATTACGTAAAGTAGACAGGGAAATACCCAAGTTTGGCTATCATTAATTATGCTACCAGCGCGTTAATAGTACAGAAATTTAGATAGCTAGCTCATAGAGTTTATTACTGTTTAGAGATAGATTAGTTTGATCTCGATCTCTTAGAGAAAAATCTGTTTCCAAATTTGTTGTTCTCAGGCTGCTATATAAAGCTACAGTTTGCATATTCGTAATCAAGTAATGAGACTTGTCTGCGCCTTTTCTTCCCTAAGCCTAAGTTGTCTCTCTAATCTATAGTCTCTCCTAATCCCTTGCGGCATTTCCCATCCACTAAGAAGTATTTGCCCTGTAATAATCCTGAGGCTGAGAGGATAAACAGGACAGCCTTACTGGGTGGAGATGAGAGGATATTGATAGGGAGGTGACTTATGGAGACCACAGGAGATAAGTCTTATCTTCGTTATGATACAAAGGTAAGCTTATATAACTGGCTATGATGAATTAACTTGGATAGAAAATAGCAATGGTATGATTCAGAGTCTATAAGGTAGTAGGTCTTATATATCTATCGATAAAAAAAACTCTGTCTCTAAGGAATGGCATAGTCTATTTAAAACAAATTGATAGCATGCTAATAACTAAAGTTGGGCACCCTGTGGCTGTCCACGTCCCTAACAAAAACGGCACAGTTTCAAGAAGCGGTCATCGTATAAGGAGCATCTGTTTTCCAGTGGCATTTCAGATATTCGATAAATTATCAGTAGCACAGGTTTACAGCAAGAGCAATCTGTGGGATTTTATTATTTTGCAAGTTAGTGCTCAAGTATTTTTTATATTTTTCCGATTCTTTTTTTAAATAATGCAGGGATGTTAGTAATGCTTTGTAACGTGTACCTGTGAAGATTTCATCCAATAATATCACCATTTGTGACCTAGGAAAAAATAACGAATAGTGCTCGGTTAAATAGCAGGTACTCCATCCAGATTTATTATGGCTCCTCTTATTTTGGGACAAAATTTGACATTATATATAACTAGCAAAGTATAGGTTATATAAACAAAAATAGTATTGTTGGAAAGTATTTTGAATAAAAATATAAAAATATAATTTTTATGAGATACAGCTTATATTTTATAAGTCAAATGTATGGTCAAATTTTGACACAAAATACGAGGGGACCAGTAAACCCAGATGGAAGTAGTACATGATATAGATTATTCTTTTTTGTACAATTCACATGATGTTATAATTTCTTATGAGTTTTTTTTTGCAGATGCCCATTATATAGCATAACTTACATCCATGAATTATTTCACATTTTTTTGAAAAAAAATAACAAACATAGAGGAGAGACAATATGGGGTGCATGGACAACTAGTTCCCAAAATTAGTTTCCCATAAATCATTCTGTTGTATGTTGCATAAAATAACACATATGTCAAATCTGATCGGATTTGGGTGCAATCAGCGGAAACCTGTGAAGACATGAGTTCACCAGATGCAACAGAATTCTAATTCAAATATGTGGTATTACTGCAAGTACAGATGTGGTAGCGATGATAAACTGCCATATCGGAAGGAAACAAGATCATGCATACGTAACCAGGAATGCTAAACATATATATTGTTACCAGGACTTTTCATTTCCTATGTTTTCTTGTGAAATGTTTATTGTCCAGGCCACTTTGCAGTACCATACTGTTGGTGAGAGGACCCTAACAGTATTATACGAAGATGCTCAAGCTAAGTATGTCAAAGCTCAAAACAATCTATTTGTTTTTTCTAATAGACAATCTATTTGCACCTTCGTTAGCTGAATAAACGTGGCCTTCAAAAAGGTAAATGGCTCAATATAACACTAATGTGCCAGATTTCATGATGTACAAGTATCGAACTATTAACTATCTAACTAAAAGATGACTGGGTTAGCAGAGGGAAGATACATTAGTGGAATCTCTTTTTAGGGTGCCTTTTCTCATAACCAGCTACAATGGCTTGCTTCTATTGATAAGCGTAGGAAACATTTTTTTTGTGTTAAGACTATAAGGTTTATCACAAGAAAATATCCTGCAATTTGCATTACGTGACAATATTAGAACTGCAATGTATGTTGAGAAGAAAAACACAACTCTGCATGGATCATGACAGAAAAGCGATTCCTACCCGTATATAATTTTTTGTAGGGTACAACCCACTCACACAATCAGACAGACACACGCACACACACAAGTATATTGAGAAGAAAATATTGGAGGCACCACGAACACAAATAGGGCAGGCATGCGTTGTCCTACATATTTAACCCAAGTGGGTGGGAATGATCAACCTCGCGACCATCCCTTCTCAGTCAGCCACGTTGACTTCAAACACATCAACTAATAGTTGTGTCTAATCTTCCATTTTATGGCATTCCAGGGACCAGACTGTGAACAGGTACACTATCGGTTCACGTCAATTCAGTTTATGGCTAATTTTTTTTAAAATAATACATTTTTTAATTAATTTTCATAAATATTACGCTGGATAAAAAAATTCAAAAATAATACACCGCCGGCCCGCTGCAGGCCGACTGGGCCTAGTCGGCCCACAGCAGGCCGATTGGACTCCAGTCGGCCTACAGCTGGCTGACTGGCCCCTGTCGGCCCACTATGGGCTGATTGGGTCCTGTCGGCCCACTGTGGGCCGACTGGAGCTAATAGCTTGCTGTGGGCTAATTGTTTTTGCAAAAAAGTAGGCATAAAAAAATATATTTAAAAAAATGTTAATTATGTAATTAAAAAATGTTAAACGTGTATAAAAAATGTTCCTGATGTATACAAAAAATGTACAATATATATGCAAAAAGTTGACATAAAAAATATGTTTTAAAAAGTGTTAAGCATGTATTTAAAAATTGTTAAATGTGTGTATACAAAATGTTCCTTATTTATACAAAAAATATAAAATGTGTATGAAAAAAAGTTGACACCAAAAATATATGTTTGAAAAAAATGTTAATCATGTATTTGAAAAAATGTTCCTTATCTATAAAAAAAAATATAGAATGTGTATGAAAAAAAGTTGACACCAAAAAAATATGTTTGAAAAAAATGTTAATCATGTATTTGAAAAAATGTTCAACGAGTACACAAAAATGTTTCATGTATTGGAATGAAAGGTTAAACGTGTATAAAAAAATGTTCCAGCTCCGGATCCGGTATGAGAGCATCACGGACCTAAGTATGATTGGTTGCTCTTTTTGTATGGAACTGGAACATTTTTTTCAAACATATTTTTTTGGTGTCAACTTTTTTCATACACATTCTATATTTTTTGAATAGATAAGAAACATTTTTTATACACACATTTAACAATTTTTAATCATGTATTTGAAAAAATGTCAACTTTTCAAACATATTTTTTTGGTGTCAACTTTTTTTCATACACATTCTATATTTTTGTATAAATAAGGAACATTTTTTATACACACATTGAATAATTTTTAAATACATGCTTAACACTTTTTAAAATATATTTTTTATGTCAACTTTTTTGGATATATATTGTACATTTTTTGTATACATCAGGAACATTTTTTTATACACGTTTAACATTTTTTAATTACATAATTAACATTTTTTTAAACATATTTTTTATACCTACTTTTTTTGCAAAAACAATTAGCCCACGGCGAGCTATTAGCTCCAGTCGGCCCACAGTGGGCCGACAGGACCCAATCAGCCCACAGTGGGCCGACAGGGGCCAGTCGGCCAGCTGTAGGCCGACTGGAGTCCAATCGGCCTGCTGTGGGCCGACTAGGCCCAGTCGGCCTGCAGCGGGCCGACGGTGTATTTTACCCAGCGTAATATTTATCAAAATTAATAAAAAAATGTATTATTTAAAAAAAATTAGCCAGTTTATGCAGCTATGATGTAAGATGTAACCACAACGAAGCACACTCAAGAGCACATGTTTCCACTGGGTGCTTACAATCAATTATTATCATGTAAGTGTGATAGAAACAACTGTTTGCAAGCAAAATGTGCAAGGATGTGCATATACTATATATCAGTAAAAGAAACAACATAGAAATAATAGTTACCATTATAGTACGTTTCCTGGATTCACGAAGCAGTCCAAGCAATTTTTCAAAAACACCGAGGCTCACTCTTTTCTTGATCTCGAGAGAGCCTGGCCACTCATTTGTAGATGGCTTTTCACCGCTACAATAGATAAGGAACATAACAATGAAATAAGGGTGATGCCAAAACTCTGGGATGCATACACATGCGATGCTCTCCATAATGAACTGGCGTGTTGTTTGTTAAAAATATAGAAATTACAAATGAAAGTACACCTTGTAGTTAACTGTGTGTCTCTCTAACAAAAGTTAATTGTGTGTGATTATTATAAGCAAGGTCGTAGATGAAACAAACCTTTTGAAGATAGCAACAACATTTGTGAGTGAAGACACACCAAGCTGAATTGTTCCCTCCCACATGATGTCATGCATCAATGCAGCATCAGGAGTAGGATTAACAGCATGTGATTTTTCAGCATTTACCTTTTCAGGGGAGGGTTTGACTAACACATCTCCCTTTGGTTCTTCTTCAACGGGTGGAGATGGGGTTCTCAAGGAACAAACTGGTGGAGATGGCACATCGTCAGAAACATATTGTAAATCTGATACAGCAGCCTCCTCCATAGTTAAGGGGAAATTTACTGAGTTGAGTTTGTCAGCTTTGTTACCGTTACGATCGTCTTGCGGCAGGGCGCCAATGGGCTGACGTCTAGGTTGTCGTTCTGCAGCAACGATCCGCAGGAAGTCAGAGAATGAGACCATCTTTGGCCCATTCACGCCATCATACCTTGGTTGCAGCACAAGATCATCTATCTCGTTTGCTAGATATTCTAAATCGCTTGATCTGCTACTTCACAAGATTTCTGGCCCCCAACCTGGTTGTCGAAATCAGTGCTCAAGGTAGCAGGCAGAGACTCACCGACTTTGGATCTCACTGCCTTGGCTGGCTTCATCGCGCTGCTGCTGCTGCTGCTGCAGATCCAGACACACGCACAGCAAGAGGTGAAAGAGGTCAATCATTCCATGGCGGAAGTGAGTTAACAAGGCGACTAGAGTTGTGGTGGCACGCCATACGAACGAACAAATGAACTGTTCGCAGATCTCACCTCGGCGCGGTCGGCGTAGAGCCCCGCGCGGAGGCCGGAGAGTGGCGGCGGCGGAGAGGGTGCTGGGTAGGGCCTGGTGCGGGTGCTGGGTCCGTGGTAGGGCTGGGGGATTTGGTCGCCATGGAATGGGCGGCGGGATGGGGACGAAGGGGGAACGACGCACGCGTGAGTGACTAGACTAAACTACGGCGTTGGGCGGAGATCCTGGGTATAAAAAATGGCGACTACTACGAAATCTGAGTAAAATAAGCCGCCTTCTAAGCCGTAGGATCCGCATGAGCTGGATCACTCGGATATATTCATGTGTTTTTTTTTTAGGAAAATCTATTCATGTGGGTGCCCAAAAAAAAGCCCCACGAAGATGCACGCGAAAGGGCTTTCAAACTTGATCCCCCTTCGAGGAAGGAATTGGTAATCTTAAAGGTAGGTGTGTCGTGATTCCCCTACTATCTCTCATTTGTTATTTGCTGACGACTCGTTGATTCTTATGAGGGTAGATGTTGAAAATGCAACAATGTTGAAAAGAATTCTAGATGATTACTGTTTAGCCTCGGGACAGATGGTGAGTGTAGCAAAGTCATCCATCTTTATCAGTCCTAATACAAATGCTGATGACAAAGTGGAGGTATGTCAAACACTAGATATCATGACTGAATTCCTCCCAGATAAATACTTGAGCCTTCCGTCTACGATCGACTTGACCGAGTTGACTGCTTTAAACATCTTGAATGAGAGGATTCAAAAAATCATAAATGGATGGAAAGAGAACCCAATCGTTCCTGCGGCGTCCTTCTTCCGGATGAAGTGGTTATCATAGGACCGGACGTCATGGTTCAAACAATCGAAGACAGACTTGCGCAACCGAAAACGACGGTGAAAATGTTCAGCGAAGAGTGCATCCGGCCAAAGTAGTCGGCCATCAGTGTCAACGGGGGTGTGGCGTGGCGGCAGGGGTGGTGGAGTGGCGGCGAAGGCAAGAGAAAAAATAGGAAAAAGAGAAAATGGGAAGGATGAAGGCGCGGGGTCTTGGAAGGATTTGGGTGGACCCTTATTATCTAGCTCAACCTCGAGCAGCTTCCGCACACCCATCTCTATCGCTAGTTGCACTGCTCTCCTACGGGCTTCATCTCCACAGTCTCGGGGTTAGATGTAGCCGGGAAGTAGTGGCATTGAAGTTTTTTTTGTGATCGATATCTAATTGGGAGTGTTATCTAGCAGATTCTTTTTAAACAGCAATTATACTGAAAATGATACAATAGATAGACAGATGGCTTCCCTTAAATAAAAGGACAGATAGCTCTGCACGAGACAGATAGCTGTTCCTCAAAAAAAGAAGAAAAAAAGGACAGATAGGTCTGCACGACAGTAAATAAGCGTCCCGTCCTTATAGTCGGCGGAAGGTCGGCGAGCGAGGAACCCTAGCCCTAATCAGTTTCGATTAGCAAGGTATAGGTTCCAAGTTCCAACACGGCCGGCCTGGTTTCTTGAGGAGTCTTGCAGCTAGCGGTGCGACAATGGCGGCTTCCCTCCGCGCGGCGGGGAGGTGGATCATGCGTCTTCCACTGGAGGGGATTCGCCACGCCAAGCAGGTATACCATCTCCGGCCGGCTTGCTATTTTCCTAAGTCTTGCTGTACGTACGTAGACGACATGTCCTGTCCAGATCACTTTCCTGTTATCACTTCTCAATGCTGCTCGTGTGTTTCTGTTTCCAGATTGACAGATCCAGCCGTCTTTGGAAACAACACCGTGGCTCAGAGTACGGTGCGTCCGTTATCCGGCAGTACAAGGAGCAGCTCTACGATCTCATCGCCGGCGGTCACCCTGACTCGACGACCTTCTTGCGGAACCGCAGTCTGCTCAAGGATCTCTCTACACAAATCGAGCCTAGACCACATGACCCTCTATGGTACAATATCAACTATATGCAGACATAAACGTTTCCTCTCCATGCTTCCTCTGCTACAGAAGTTCATATACATATAATGATTCTTGCCTTCTCATCCCACCTACCTCCAGGCGCAAGTTAACAAGAAACAAGAAGGTGGCTCGTTATGCTGCGTGGACGGGTATTGTTCTTATTTATGCGCTCGGTTATCGTGCATTGGCTTCTGGTCCTGAAATAGTAGAGTATGAAGGATATCTTGTTACTGCCGAGAGTCTAGCCATGATACAAGGATATCAGCAGGCTGCTGAGAGAGTGCACAAGCAAGATGGATATCAGCCTGTTGCTACTGCTGAATAGGAGATGGGTTGAAGAGGACATGCATGCATCTTGTTTCAAGGAGGAGCAAGACGAATATCAGTTCTTTTCCGGCACCATGTTATGTATCCTTTCAGTCTAGAACTTGAGACATGGTATGGTGTCCTTTCAATCTACAACTTGAGTAATATTATACTGGATGATCTTTGATATATAGCATTAATTGTAAGATATATGTGATGTTGCTGCAAGCTATATTATTCTTTACGTTGGATGAATTCACGATCGTACGAATTGTTATCATCGAGCCAGCATTGTCATGTGGTCCCGCACCTCACCCTATCTGAACAAGGACGTACTTCCCCAGCTCGAGGGTGAGGATCTAGACCCTGCCATGGAGACCGTCTCATTGTCGTCGCCCTCTGCCCTCAGCCACCTCAACGTCGGCGAGCTGGAGTCCCTCACCTTCGTTCGTCTATGCCTGTTCGGTTGACTGGAAGCGGAAAGGACGCAATGGTATTTTGGTTAGTTCACTTTGCACTAAGCGGAAAGTTATGATAATCCAACAATAATATTTTTTTCATTACCTGGACTAATGAAGGGAAGCAGCTAGCAGTACCAAGTTGTTTGTGTACTAATTCGTTGGATCGGAAGCGACAAGGCGGGCCAGAACCAACAACGCTTGAGGCGTGTACTTGTAGTCACGTTCATTTCTTTTTAATCCGTATATGCACATAAAATTTGTCTGAAGTCAAACTTCATAAAGCTTGATCAACTACATAAGAAAAATTATCAACATTCAGAATATGAAATCAATATAATTAGATGCCTCATGAAATTGATTTTCATACTATATAACTTTGTATTGTAAATGTTGATGTTTTTAAAGAAAAAGTTGGTCAAACTTTTCATAGTTTGACTTCAAACAAAGTTTATACACAGAGTAAAAAAGTAACGGAGGAAGTACGTACGCTGGAGGCGCGTGCACGATCACCCACCGCTGCCCATGTGGTGTGCGCGCCCGAGGGAAAGGGGAGACACCCGGGCTCCGGATTTGGAGCGGAGCAGGACGGGCGACCGCGACCCACATTCTGCCGGCGGTAGGTGGAGGAGCTTGCAGCGGACGCGGGGGAACTTGAACTATTGCCAGTGTACACACACGAGCGCTCGATGGTGATGCGTAGCGCATGCTCATCGTTGTTCGGCGCGTTGAAACTAGATCTTCAGTCCTCCTCTTTGAGAAGACCGTCCTAGTCGAAGCGGAGGCGACGAGGAGTAAGGAGAAGACGAGTTGGACTGAGGTTTGACTAGGATTTGTCGGGTGGATGGGGTTTTTGTGGGGGCAGCGCGGGCCATAGCAGGCTGAGCCGACGTGGCGGGCGCGTTCGGGCGCCTCATATCCTCCCCATGTATGTTCCAGATATGGGAGTTGCCAGTTAGTTCGCCGTTTGGGCCCGATTTTTTGAACTCAATACAAACGCAAGAGATCATATAAAAGCGCATACACTCTGTCCTATGAAGGCAGACACGCACGCCCTGTCCCTATGAGCACCTCCAAAAGACTAAGCCGGCATATCGTTTTGAAATTTTACGAAATCATTGTAGGCGCCTCGTAGTCAGTGGGAACGTCTCCTCTCAGTGAATGCGCATCGCTGGAAATCCTCGAATAAATCCAGGATAAATGCCAGCACCAGGACTTGAACCCCGATGGACTAGAAATACTACTGTCCTCCTAACGTGCAGTTTCGGCCAGATTTGAGGCATCCGATTTGATGTCGTTTTTGCGTCTGTTCACTCATCGGGCAACCCATCCGGTCGTCTGGGGCGCAGGTTTGTTTGCAATTTCGGCCGAATTTGAGGTGTCTGATTTGATGCTGTTTTTGCGTCCGTTTACTCATCGGGCAACTTGTCCGGGCGTTTGGGCGGATTTGGGGGTCCGGTAGTAGATTTTTTTAGGGTGTAAAGCCACTTTATTCAAACTCCACAGATAGTGGGATACAAGTTTGGTCATGCGGCTGGCCAAGCCACACATGACGCCCCTGAGCTAAAGACAAAGCAAACTTAGCTAACTTATGAGCTTCGAAATTACATCGACGACTTTCAAAAGTAAAGGTACAAGAGAGTGGTGACGATCTAGAGATAATCTCCATGATGATGGCTCCGTAGGGTCCTTGGTTTCCTTTGGCAATGTCCCCAATCACTTGCTTGCAATCAGACGACAACACAAAGCATTGAATATTGAGATCTTCTGCCAATGCAATGCCCTCACGACATGCCATCGCCTCGAGTGTGGCTGGATCCCAAATTCCTGGAATGACAAGAGCCGAGCTACCCAAGAACAAGCCCTGGCTATCCCTACACACAGCTACGGCTGCTCCTCCTCTACGGGTGCGTACTCCTGCATCAACATGAATTTTGGCATATGTTGTTGGAGGTGCCCTCGGCCTCTGTATCGATGTACCTATCCTCACCGTATCAGCCTGTGTAGGATTTGGGGTACGGATAGCTTCCAAGTCTGCAATAAACCGAGTAATGAATATTTGTATTGCATGTGGTGTTTGGAAGATAGCCTTATGAATGGCCTTTCGTCGAGATGTCCATATTCCCCATAGGGTCACCGCCATTAAGACGAATTTCTCATGCGATAAAGTATCAAGCAGACTGAAGAGCCAGCTCTTGGCTCTCGTTTCTGTGGAGGCCGCCAAAGTGCAACTCAGTTCTTCGTCTACCAACGCCCAAGTGCATCGTGATACCGTGCATTCAAGGAGGGAATGCCGCCATGAATCCTGAGCCCCACAGAAGCCGCAGGTACTTGTTGTCGACATTTTACAGTGTGCTCTGACATCCTCAGCAGGTAAGGATTGCTTTGACAACCTCCACAAAAACATACGCACTTTGGCCGGGACCGCCGTCTTCCACAAAGTTTTCCATGATCCTTCATCGGCACGAGTACTTGATGATCCCGCGGATCCTTCAAGCCACGCTTCTCTTCTGTGTCTTGTCGCAACGAGCATGTTATATGTCGAACGTACCGAGAATTGGCCACTTCGGTCATGTGCCCAGCTCCAAAAATCCTGCATGTTCATGGTGCAAAGTGGGATCCCTGAAATTACCGTCGCATCAAAGGTCATGAAAGTGGCATTCAGAAGCGGTATATTCCATGTGGCATTTGTTGCATTGATGAGTTTTGAAACCACGACCGGGGGGTGGGCAGATATGCATCCGTATGGCCTCATCATCTCCTCGCGAGGTAGCCAGTTATCCTCCCAGATTTTCGTGCTATTGCCATTGCCAATCCGCCTTATCAGCCCTTGTTTCAAAGTGTCCCGTCCTTCAATGATGGCCCTCCATATCTGGCTTGGGTGATTCCCTAAATTTGCCTGCAAAATTGATGTGTTTGGGAAGTAAACACTTTTCAATATTCTCGCACTCGGCGACCCGGGATCCTGTAGCAAGCGCCATGCTTGTCTAGCCAACATTGCCAAATTAAATAGCTCGAAATTTTTGAATCCCAATCCTCCCATACTTTTTGGTTGTGTCATTGCCATCCACGATACCCAATGTGGTTTGCGTTGCCCATTTGTGCTCCCCCAGCAAAATTTTGTTATTAGCATATTTAGGTGTTCACAAAGGCCCCTGGGTAGCTTAAAACATGACATGGAAAACACAGGCACAGCTTGAGCCACCGACTTGACAAGAACTTCCTTCCCCGCTGTTGACATGGTCCTCTCTATCCAACCCTGAATTTTGCTCCACAACCTATCTTTCAGATATCTGAATACATCATTTTTTGAGCTTCCAACGTCAGATGGAATACCCAAATATTTCTCACTCGAAGTTTCGTTCGGGACATTCAGGATGCCTTTTATCTCAGCCCGGATATTGTCAGGAACTCCTTTGCTAAAAAATATGGAAGATTTTTCATAATTAATGCGCTGACTTGTCGCCTGGCTATAAATCTCTAGCAGCTGGTTCACCTTGGTAGCACCCACACCGTTTGCCTTGAAGAACAGCAGGCTGTCATCAGCGAATAGGAGGTGGTTCACTTGTGGTGCCGTAGGCGCCCCCTGTACTCCACTCAAGTTGGATGACTCACTTTTTGATTTTAGGAGGCACGAAAGGCCCTCTGCTGCTAACAAGAACAAGTATGGAGATATCGGGTCCCCTTGCCGGATCCCACGCGATGGCGTGAACTGTTGAAGCTTTTTCCCATTAAACATGACTGGGAATTGTACCGAAGTAACCAGGCCCATCACAATATCCACCCATTTGCTATTGAACCCCAGTTTAAGCATTATGGCCTCGAGGTAAGTCCACTCAACCCTGTCATATGCCTTCGTCATGTCCAACTTCAAGGCACAAGATTGATGCTCTTAAGCAGTTATTATGTTATCGGTAATTAATCTGCCTGGGACAAATGCTGAGTGCTCCTCAGAAATTATATCTGGCAACATTTGTTTCAGTCTGTTGGAGATGTCTTTCGAGGAAATCTTATAGAGTACATTGCATAAACTAATTGGACGGAACTGTGATAGAAGTGTCGGATTTTTTACCTTTGGAATCAGAACTAGAACGGTATCATTTATATGCATGCCGCTGATTCCATTCCCTCTACGATCTTGAGAACCACCTTTGTCACATCATCCCCACATACATCCCAGTGTCGCTGGAAAAAGTGGGCTGGGAAACCATCCGGACCCGGAGCCTTGATGGGAAACATCTGAAACAATGCTTGCTTGACCTCTTGCTGAGTATACGGTGCATTGAGGATATCATTCATAGCTGGTGTTACCTTAGTTGGCACCGTATCCAGAACTTGATCCATGTCATGGGTCCCTTCGGAGGTGTACAAGTTTTCATAAAAATCTGTGGCCATAGCCTCCATCTCCTTGCTATCCTCAGTAACCTGCCCGTCCTCCCGCTGAAGGGATTTAATTTGGTTTTTACGGCGACAACGGCTTGCTCTCAGGTGAAAAAAATAAGTATTTTTATCATCATGGATTAGCCAGTCCAGGCGCGCCCTCTGACGCCGAGCATCTCCTCTCGATGGAAGAGTTCAATTAATCTGTCTGCAATCTTTGTCTCCTCCCGCGTTGGTCCCGATCTGCCTGGGACAGAGCGTAGGTGCTCAAGCGCTGTTTTCAACTGGCGGATCTCAGCTTTAACAGAACCAAACTGAGTACGGTCCCAGTCCGTCAAATCCCCCGCCAGGTCGCCCAGTTTGGCGTGCAGCGAATCGACACAATCTGTCTCCTGCTTGCACCACCTATTGCTCACTGTCGTGAATAGAGAATCTTCCCTCTCCCACATTGTTTCATATTTAAATGGCCTGGGCCCCCCTTTGCATGCATGCTCCTCACGTAGTGTGAGTAGAATAGGGATATGATCTGAGCCTGCTGCATTCTTGTGACTTAGAGCTGCAAACGGCAATAACATGGACCACTCCGGATTAACTAGACATCTGTCCAGTCTCACCCGTGTATAAGTGCCCCTGCAACTTTTTTCTCAAAAGTCCAGTCCGTGCCTGAATACCCTATATGTCAGATAGTCCGCAAGTGTCAACCGCATCTTAGAACGCATCTATCTGGGCTTGACTTCGGTTCCCGATTCCATCATGTTCATGGATGTGCAACACTTCATTGAAATCGCCCAGAATTGCCCACGACCTGTTTTGTGTTTCTGCTATCTCTCGAAGAGTATCCCAGGTTTTATACCTCTCTGGAACTTGTGCTTCCCCATATATAAAGGTAACTCTGACCTGAAAATCGACCATCTCATCGACAAGAACATCAATATGATACTTGGAGTACCCAATAACCTCAACTTTATGCCATCATTCCAAAAAATTCCAAGACCACCACTTCTACCAGAACTGCTTACAGCAAAACTTTTATTAAAGCATAGAGTCTCTACCATGCTTTCGACTCTCGTACCCTCAATTTGTGTTTCTAAAATGCAAAGAATAGAGGGGGCAAATTGCCTCGCCAAATCGCGAAGCTCTCGAACTGCCGCAGCCTTGCCAACTCCGCGGCAGTTCCAACAAAGGAGACTCGTTCCGGTAGGCGCGACCCACTATTGGGGCCCGCCAAACGCACATCTGGGTTTTTGCTTGGTGTTGTGGTCTTTGCCAGGGTTGTGTCATTGGTAGAGGTGCTTGGTTTGTTCCTTTTCGGCTCCTGTTTTGATGTTGGGCTAGGTGGAATAGCCGGTGGGGGTAGCAGTAGGGGTTGACTTGTGTTTCCAGCCAGAGTTTGGCCACCCTTGCCTGTCTTAGGATCGGCTGCAAACAGCTGCGCCAGCTGCTACCCTCTTTCTGTTCCTTTCTGCATCATCCATCGCAGTGCTTTCTGGGTCCTCAAGGTCATGAGTGTTTTCCGTGTTGTACTGTGCATTAGCACGTCCACCTCCTCTGCCTGACCGGCCTCTGCCGCGTCCCCCTCTTGTCCCGCTTTGTGCTCCCGGTCCACTGCTCAGGCCTCTGAACCAGCTTGACTTTAGATCTTTGAACACAATTGCCTTAGGAGGGTGAACCCCGTCGCCGCACTCCTTGAACAGATGGCCTAGATTGCCACAAACAGCACACCAATCAGGCAGCCTCTCGTATTTAACTCTGAAGATGACCCTCTCAAGTTTCTCCTTTTTCTTGACAACTAGTGATACAGCATTCTTTAACGGCTTGGTCACATCAATTTTCACGCGAACCCGGGCAAAGTTTCCCTCAAAGTCCTAAGTTTTTGGCTCGGCATAGATAAATTCGCCTACTATTGCTGACAACGCTTTTATCTTACTGAAAAAGCCATCTGGCAGATCGTGGATCTGCATCCATATCTCAAGATTTTTTAGCTCTATCGTCGAAGGCTTAGTGAAGCCGTCGTAGGGTGCAATAACCACAGCTTTACCCTTGAAACTCCATGGCCCTTCCTCCATTACTCTTTCCCAGTCCCCCGGGCACGAGAATTGCAGCGTGTAAAGATTGTCCTCAAGGGGCCGGATCTTTACCACTTTCACCAAGTCCCACGCGACCCTCATGGTTCGGTAGAACCAATATTGGCTGTAGGTCTTGTCCGTATGAACCCTAGAGATAGCCATCCAGCGATTTGCCTCCTCCAATAGCTCATCATCCTCAACAATCACATCCCGCAAGTCCCCTTCCTTCAGACCCAGTTCGTCCATCATGGCTTCGAGATCGGAGGTTGCAGACCCGGAGCTCGACGCAGTCTTATCCATGATTTCTCTTGCACGAGAGTGCTGACGATCCGCGGGCGGTGTGGTCCCAAACCGCCCCCCTACTCCGCCCCTAGGTGGTCCGGGTGGGGTTGTGTCCTACGTGGCGGAATGCCTGGGCGCGTCCGTGAGCCCTAATATCCTCCTCATATTTGAGATGGATATGAGGGTTCGCGGACTTCCCGGGCGTATAGGTATGATACGAGGGGTCCGGTTGGGTCACATTTTTCCCTCTCTCCTACCCGATCACTTATCTGGCGCGTCCGCAGTCGTATAAGGAATGGTTTGAGGCGTCCGGCTGTAGATACTCTAATAAACCTAAAATTGCATCTGCCTAGAGCCCAGGCGTCCGCTCCCGTTAGCCTGGACGAGGCTAAGCAATTTTCCTGGGAGCTAGCCAGGCTAATCTAGCTGCAACGAGCTCAGGCAGGGACATGACCGTGAATCCAGGTAGCCAACCAAACAATGTCCAGGTACTTCTTTTTATGAGAAAACTTTTGATCAATTCATCTTTAATCATGGCAGTACAACAAACACTAAAAATGACAGAATTACATCCAAATTCATAAACCACCTCGCGACGATTACAAGCACTGAAAGCGAGCCGAAAGCACGCCGCTGTCATTGCCCCTCCCTCGTCGCAGCCGGGCAAAACATGTTATAGTAGACAGTCAGAAAGTCATCGTGCTAAGGCCCCAAAGGTCCAATGCAGCAGAGCAGCAACCGTCGCTGATGAAGAGTAAGGATCCAACCTGAAAACACATGAATATAGATGAATTACGACCAGATTGGAGCAAATCCACCAAGGATAGATCCGCCAGAGACACATCTCAACATGCCCACCGATGATGCTAGACACACCATTGAAACGGGGTTAGGTGAGGAGAACTTTTTTCATCTTCAGATAGCTACTGCCGTCTCATCTTTCTGAGTAAGACACAAACCCTAGTAAAACACGAAGAAATAATTGAAAACAGGGTCCTCCCGTCAGCAAGGATGAGACGGACCGACAGTGGCACCGGAGGAAGGCAAGGAAACCCAGACTTTTCTTTGGAAGTAGGCAGCCCGCTTGGGAAAGAAAATACAATAAAGAAAAGCAATCACCGGCCCAGGTTCCGCTACCATGGTGGTGGATGTCGAGGCACATCTCAGGGATGTCTCAGGCCAGGCGAATTTGTCCAGGATTACAACCAAACTAACAACACTACATGCGCGCGCGGAAAACGCGGCGAGTTTTAATTTGATAAGTTGTTTATTACTCCCTCTGTTTCATAATATAAGAACATTTTTGACATTACATTAGCGTCAAAAACGTTCTTATATTATGGGACGGAGATAGTATTTTTTTTACGGAAACTTGTTTTTTTGGAAACTTGTTTAATAGCTTGATTATACGTGGGCATGCATAGGTTGATTACGTACGTGCGCGTGCACAAGCTAGTAAAAGAAGAAGAAGAAAGGCGACGACGCGCGGAACGTAATCAACCAAGGCGAGCGTGGAACCCTAACCCTAACCGGCAAGGTATTCCCTTACGGTTGTACCTGGGTCGTCCAACCCAGTACCTCAAGCTTGGTGATTCGCCCTACACCTTTCACCTTTGTTGTTTGCAGGCCTGGAACGATGGCTGCGTCTCTCCGTGCGGCGGCGACCACGAGGATCCCGCGGCCGTCGGTGCTTCGAGGGCAGGGGCTTCGCCGGCTCGTCCACGCCGAGGATGTATGTATCTTCTCTGTCCCATATCCGGCTCGCTATTTTCCTAGGTCTGTGCCGTCCCGATCGACGTCTGGTCGGTGGAGGTCATCAGTTCTTCTCTGCTCTCTGCGTCTCTCCATACCATTGTATACTACGTAGTACATCACAGGGATGCACGGGTATCTTTAAAACAGGCATATTTTTCATCGATTTCCATTAGTAGATATAAGGATGAATAATCTGTTGATATTTTGGTAAAATCGGCATAATTTTGTCTCCAACGAGTTTCAAGCTTTGCGGTGTCATCATTGGCAGACATGATCGACTGCCTAGCATGAATGCCCTTGATATTCTGGTAAAATTCGGCCTCTTTTTGTCTCCCAACTAATTTTATGTTTTACCATTCATAATAATCAACTGCCTAGCATGAATGCGTCGATGATATGTTGATAAAATCGACATCTTTTTTTGTCTCCAACTAGTTTTATGTTTCCTGTGCAAGATATAAGGTGTGTTTCCTCTACGTAGACCGCATGCCTTGTGAACATTATTTTACTTATCAATTGATCTCAATGCTGCTTCTGTGTTTCCAGCTTTCCAAATCCATCCTCGCCTTAGACAAGGAACACCGTGGTTCGCCAGTCCAGCGGATGGGGGAGCTGCTGCGCTTGCAGGCTTCCAAATTCACCCACGCCATGAAGGAGGAACACCGTGCGGAGCTAATCCAGCTGAAGAAGGAGCAGCTGTACGAAGTCATGGCCCTTGTCGACGCCGATTCCGCGACCTCCTCGCGGGATAGGAGTCTGCTCAAGTATCTCTCTACCCAAATCGAGCCTAGACCACATGACCCTCAATGGTACAATATATCAACCACATGGAAACATAGATGTTTTTTTGCTTATCCTAGTTCATATATACAATAAGTGATTCTTACCGTCTCATCCCACCTACCTGTAGGCGCAAGATAACCAGGACCAAGAAGGTGTCCAAGTGGACTGCGTTGGCGGGGATTCTTGTTATTAATGCTCTCGGTTATTGTGCGTTGCCTTCCCGTCCTGAAATAGTAGAGTATGACGGATATCTTGTAACCGTTGAGAGTCTTCCATTGATACGACAATATCAGCACGCTGCTGAGAGAGCGCGTAAGCAAGATGGATATGTGTGACTGGACAAGCAAGAGGAGATGTGAACAAGGAAAAGGGATGAAGATGACATGCATGCATCTTGTTTGATGGAGAAGCAAGACTGAAGTTCTTTTCCACCTAGAACTTGAGACATGTAATATTATTACTTGATGATATGTGATAGCATTGTAATAATGTTATTGTTTCTGTTTGAGTAAATTCTATGAAAATGAGTCACCCGGTCCGAATAAGGAGGTTCTTCCCCAGCTCAAGGGCGTGAGCGTCACCGGAGCCGTGGGAGACCCTGCCATGAGGACGGTCTCATTGTCGTCTCCCTCCTGCCCTCTGCCACCTCAAAGTCGAGCTGGAATCGCTCACCTTCTCTGTCCATTCATCTCTTTATGATGTCTGTTCGGTTGCCAGGAAGCGGAAAGGAAGCAATGATATTTTGGTCAGTTCATCTTGGCACTAAACGGAAAAAAGTTATATAATCCGACCATGGAGATATAAGAACAGTGACAAAATGCAAATCCGGATTGCAAGCAGAGCCTATCATGACCGAGCGCCAAACCATGTGTGACAACATCGATCGCCATCTTGAATATAGTTTTCGAATATACTGTTCCGTGGAAAAGGGAAATACAACCAGCAGAAATCTGAACAAGAGCATCAAGGTAAAGTAAAAGTAAATCGTGGTACGATAACAAATACAGTTTAACAACTACTACGAGACAATCAATTCTTACTAAAAAGAATAAACTAGTGGATTTGCTAAAACACATCTTGATGAGATTTAGTTATAGCACATCTAAATTCTTGACTACATGATTGCGTTGCAAGATTTGTGCATTTTTTTTGTCTTTGACCTGCATGATATGCTTGGCATCGTTATGCGCTTCTAAGATTTTTTTAGAGCATCTCCAATAGACGCGCGGTAGAGCGGTGCGTTAAAATAAATTGCAGCGTCAAAATAGCGTTTTAGCGCGCGCAGAAGGGTGGTTGCTTTTTCGGTCGCTGCAAAATTTAGCGCGTCGCTGTAGCGTTTCAGCAGGCGCGGAAAAATCCAGCGTGCGCACAGCCGGCGCATGCAAAAAAATATATAAAATAACACATACGGAAACATTCATAGTTCAAATTCATAGCATAGTTCAAATCCCAAACCACAAGCAAGTTCATACGATGCTAAATAAAAATAGATAAATGATGCTAAACTACTTCTCGTCCTCCTTGATGGTGTAGTCCGACGACGTAAACGTGTCGAGCCACCGAGGATCTTCATCGTCCCAGGTCGACGCACGTCCCAAGTCGATCTGGGCTTCCGCCGGTTTCTTTCGCACACGCCTGTCCGCCCGACGCACGGCTCGCTCTGCGCTCAGAACTCGTTCTCGGCGGTGGCATCTTACGGGAAGCGCTCGCGCCACACCGTCATGGCGTGCTCGTCCGCCTCGGCGATGAGGAGGCGGCGATCCTCGTCGTTGATTAGTCGCGGGTGAGGCACGAGATCCTGCGCCTGCTGGCGCGTCCGCACGTTAGAGAAATTCATCTGCGACCAAGGCCGCCCGAGGCGCCACGCCGCCGCGTCGTACGCGCGGCCGGCCTCGTGGGCAATGTCGAATGTTCTGAGCCCGAGGCGTTTATCGCCGGAGCGGGTCTCCACGTAATACACGCCAGAGGGGCAGAGGCGGACACCGCAGTAGCCTGAGCTGCTCCGGGGGCGCGGCAGCATGGCGGGGCGTAGTGGCGGCGGGGCGCTGGAACTGACGGGTGGAGAAGGCGCGGCGGCGGCGGAGCGCTGGAAGAGGCGGGGGAAAAGGTGCGGCGGCGGCGGGGCGCTAGAAGAGGCGGGGGAGAAGGCACGGCGGGAGAGAAGTTTTTGGCAGTTGGCGAGCGCAGGCAAGCGGCTTTTAACCCAGTGCGTTAGGCGTCGCGCGGCAAAACTACTGCGCAGGCTGCCGCTTTTCCCCACGTGTGGGCCAATTTATTTCAGCAGAATTTATTTCGCGTGCCTGCTGAAGCGATGCACGGCCTCTCGCGCACCAAACTGGCGGTTTTCTCAGTGTGCCGTAAATTTCACGCGCATGTTGAAGATGCACTTATGATATGGTTTCATTTGTAACTTTTTTGGTCCGTTGGCTGAGTGTTTCAGGGTCTATACGGGCGTGTTTTTTTTTAGCATGCCTTTTGTGCTCTTTTAGACTGTTGGTTTTTGTGCGGTTTATTCGAGGGTTTCAATTTCTAGGCTTCTCGGTTTGCTTTCCTTCCATTCTTGTAATTTTTTAATTAGCATTTAATGCACATTTAAATCATCCACGGTCGGATGAACTCCCATGTGGTTCATTTTCATTTTCAAATATCTGCGTTGTTGACCCGTGGGTTTTATGTGTTGTCTTTTCTTTTTTTGATGTGTGCTTCTTACGTCTATGCGGGCGTGCATTTTGGATGTACTAGTCAATGTGTACGTGCAATGCACGTTAATTTGGAAGTATATTAAGTGCATGCAGATATTAAGTAGGATATTATTTGCGTGTTATTATTTAATTAGCACTATATTTGGCATGAAATTAACTGCACGCTAAACGTGTTGAGCGCTCGACATTGAAGCAGTCTAGGTCGTTGGATTGACATGATTTGATGGCCGAGATTAATTGAATCTGCCCTTTTGGGTCTCTTTATATTAGTATATATATAGATGTATGGCCATATCAAGTTGCATGTTCGTTCTCAAATCTAAAAAAGAAATCGCATGTTCATTCTCAACATTTTTTTGTTTTTGACAAAAAAGAATATATCATGAAGATACAAAAACACGTGGTCTATCAACAAGACGTCCAAAGCCATTAAGGATACGCATAGCCAAAAGAGAACAGAAAAATGACCATGCCACGATGATCAATCACTAGCATCAGCAACACGCTAACCACCATCGATGACAACACCCAAATTACAAAAGAGGTTCTCCGAAAGCAATGCCTCCAAGAAGAAAACAATGCACAAGCGTTGTCGCTACCTGGTCGAAGATCCTAGGTTTTCATCCCGAAGAAAGACAGGTTCACCCGACAAAAATGCTTTCAACAAGGTCATTGTCAGGTACAACCAATAAAGGCCAGACCTGGGGTTTCCACCTTGAGAATCGAGACTCGGTACTCGTGGAGCACCACCAAAAATGCAATCCACCCGTGCTGCCGCCCCCGCTTACCTCCATTGTTGTAAGTCACCAAACACCTGACACACCGTCTTCATCGCATTCAATACACCCTTTCACTAAAGCTTCAAGACCTCCAATCGTAGCCGCCATGACTTTCTCCATCTCTATCAATGCCTTGGGAATCGTTACTTAGACATATCTCACACACCGATAAGAAACCAAAGCTTAGCGTCGTGCCCTCTTGAGGCCGTGCTGGCTGATAATATGAGCGCGCACGACCGGAGCATTTCCAATGTAGATATCCAAGGCGACATACGCCAATTCGTATAGATCTCCGACAGGGAAGATAGGAACTTCTCAGCGGCCAGATCCAAGAGATCGACATCTGGCATAAAGACGACTTGGCGAAAGAAGAGTGCTAGGGGCAAACCAACATTATTTGGCCGAACCAGCAGCCCCCACTCCGCCTTCTCTCGATCCAGACCTACACACAAAGGTCAGCGACGTCACATCGTGCCACCCGCAACTGCAGAGCCCCAAACTTGGCGAGATGCCAACCATGACGGGAGACGAGAATGAGCCACTCCTGAACGAATTCGGTAACTCCCAACCCAACCGTTGCCGCCACGGCGGCACCGCGTGTAGCCTGCAGGCCAAGCCATGACACCGCCCAAGCAGCCGCCGCAACCGCCATCGCCTCGAAGAGGGGCCGCCGCCTTGAAGCCCTATCTCCGCCATCCATCGTCGTTGGTGTGCCAGGAATCACCACGGAGATGAGACCAGCCGAGTTGCCCCACTGCCACAGGGAGGGTCGCCGGCCGGAAGGAGATGGAGGCGGCCCGAGTTGCCTTGTTGGGGGAAGACGCGGGGTTGGATCCTTTTTTGCCATATCATGGCGTTTCCCTTAAAATTGGGGGAGAATTTCATTTCCCCTGACTCTACACCAACTATGGATGCATACAACCTTTTTAAGCATGAGTACTAGGATTTTAATCTTGGTTATGCACCAAGCCTAGCCCTCAAGGATAAATGTGTTGGTACCAGAAAAGTCTGGTCCTCAAGAATAAGTTGGAATCTAAATTCGCCTTCTTGAGGATTTAAACCTAGGTGTTGAGTTCACTCTCAACATGCAACTTGACCCGACGTATGCCAGTTGCATACCCACCATTGACACACAACTTGATGAAACCCATTTGCATGTCTATTCTCGAATAGAAATTTGCCTGACTCCTACCCCACTAATCCAACTTAGTTGCATGTCCACAATCGACATGCAAATTTCTCGACCTAGTTGCATGTCCACCAACTCACTCGACCCAGTTGTATATTTACCATTGACACACAATTTCCCCGACCTGATCTAGCTGTGTGTCGACTTTCGACGTGCAACTCCCAACTCAGTTGTATGTTCACCCTCAACCTGAAATCAACCAACCCATTTGCATGTCCACACTTGATATGAAACTCGCTCCGACCTAGTTGCACGTTCACGCTTGACCTGAACTCGACCAATCCAGTTGCATGTCCACCCTTGACATGCAACTCACTCCGACCCAGCTGCATATCTACCTTCGACAGACAACGGACCCATTCCTGCCTTGACAAAATGCTGACGGCAAAGAACAATATTAACGGACTCAGTTGCATGTCCACCCTCGTCACACAACTCAAGGTTGGTCCCTGGTGCATGTCTGCCCTTGATTGTACCGCCTTAGTTGCATGTCAACCTCGACAAGCAACTCACCCCAAAGCAGTTTGCATGTCAACCTTTGATCTGTAACGAAACAGACCCAGTTGCATGTCCACCCTCGACATACAACTGACCCCGGCCCAGTTGCATGTCCATCATCTACATGCAAATTGATTATTTTATTTTGTTTCCTTTTTTATTTCCCCCCACCATGCTCATCATCTATTTTCAGAAAAAATATTCACCTAGTCCTAAAAAATGATCGCCACCAATTTTTAAAAGGTTTATCGTGTTCTTTATAAAATGCCTTCTGTGTATCTTGAAATTGTATTTTAAAAATTGGTGCATTTATTCAAAAAGTAGATCATGTGCTGAAAATATATTTTAACACTTTTAAAAAATGTGGATACTTCTTAAAATTGCATGAACATTTATAAATATGTGAATCATATATTAAGAAAGGGATAAATATATTTTTCATCCCTGAACTCTCTTGAAAGTATAGAAATGGTCCCTCAACTCTAAAACCGGCAAACATTAGTCCCTCAACTTTAAAAACCAGATTAGTTTGGTCCCTCGACTCAACAAAAATAGTTTTCATGCGAGTTGGCATGGTTTTGACCCGGCATTGCCAACGTGGCAACCTTCTTCCTTCCCATCTTTTAACTCAGCTGAGCATTTCGTCGAGCAGTTGGTGCGCGCCAAGAAACAGAGAAGGAGGTCGACGTGGAGCTTGCGGTGCCGCGCGTACTAGGTGTAGGCGGCCAGGGAGGCGCGGCACGGCGAGGAACGCCGGTGACGCGCACACACCATCACGCACAAACTCGCCATCACACCCACCAGCACGCACACACTCGCACAGCACAGATGCACACGCACAACACAAATGCATGCTGGTAGAGGGAGAGAGCACCGGCGGGTGCTCCTGCGCTCATCCGCGCGACCATGGCGTAAGTTCGGAGTTGGTTCGAGCGCGGTCGAGGCAGCGATTCTCCGTCGGAAACGTGGTAGGCAAGGAGCTCTCGGACGCGGGGTGGATCTGGCCAGCATTGAAGCGCTTTTGAATATGTCGGACGATGAAGGCTGTAGAAAACTGTAGGATGGCTAATATTGTGTTGTTGTATGTTGTATTGATCTGACCCAGGTGTGGGATATATATAGAGTACAATATGAGGGAGAGAGACTTGGAATAGAGGGCAAGTCGTACATGATTTAACCCTATTCTATCTCTAACTTAAACATAACTACACTTCTAACATCCCCCCTCAGTCGTAGCGGGAGTGAAGCGGACGATTGCGACTGAATTTGAAGTCTTGAGCTTCTGTCGTCTTCTTCACTGCGTCATCATCAACTGCGTCTCTGATGGGTTGGCACCTAGGGCGGTGACTGCGTCCCCTTCTGGTGCCTTCGTTGTATCTCCTCTATTCCCTCCCGCAGTCACAGTGGGAGTGGCGTGGACGCTAGTGACGACGCGGACGCTGTTGACTGGATTTTTTGTCGATAAGTAGCCGTAGACGTACCCATGTATGTCGATGTTGGGGTAGCTGATCATCATGATGTAGCCGTGGTCGAGGTACTCGTGGTCGATGATGTAGTCGTCGTGTATGATGAAGCCGCACAAAGCCGGAGGCGCAAAAAAATGTGCTATGACGGAGCTGCAGACATGGACAATGCACCTTGCGAATATCAAAGGGTGCCGTCGGCGATGAGTCCACCGGTTTTGCCAAGACCGGAGGAAACCCATCGAGCACACATCGGTTTTGCCAAAACCATGTGGCCGTGTAGGGTCGTCACTGTAGTGACGCCGTGTCGATGCAGTCGTGCCGTCGTGGATGACGCGGTCGATGTCGTCGTCGTGGCGCGGTCATTGCCGTCATCGAGGTCGCGTCTTGCAGAAAAGTCTGCCAGAGGACGCTTGGTGTCCATCTTGTGGACGAAGTGGCGGAGATGTGTTGACGATGATGGAGATGAAGACCATGTTGATGAAGACCTTGGCGACGAAGTGTCGACGATATCGTCGCAGCAGCGTGTCAACAATGATGTATGGCTTGAAGGCGTCCCTCGTGGCGACCAAGTGTCAATGCCGTGTCGCGTCGGAGAAGTCGATGAAGAATTGCATGGCTTTCCAACCGGCCTGGCGTGTGGACGGTGCATGTCGTGGTCGCTTTTTTTAGATGTGCTCGATGAAGTATGTTGGCTTGTAGCCTGACGTAGTCCTACAGCTTGATGATGCGGCGGCTTGACGTAGAGGTGTGTCAGTGAAGAAGGTTGAATCGATGGAGGCCGCGCGTCCTTCGCGCGTGTGGTTGCTGCGGTCTTTCGAACCCTGGCTGCCCTGATGCTTGACGTGGTCGCGTAGTGGCCGGCCTGCGTTGCTTCTGTCCGGCGTCCGTGCAGAACGCGCAGATGATGCGATGGTGTCCTAATTTGCTGGCTCGTTCGGCCGGCCTGCGCTGCTCCTCACGTCACGCCGCATGTTGACGTAGAGCGGACGTGGTGATGGAGGGTAGTCGAGGAAGGCGGTCCGAACGTGAACATAGCGTCTCGCTTGGAGACTTACGGGAATCCTCCTACGGACCACAGTTACGGGATAGGGTGGCCTAATCTGATTGATTCTTTCCCCGTGAATTTAGCTGTGGGGCCCAAATCGTGTTGAATCCTTGGTTTCCACCTCATGTCTGTAAGTACTTTCCGTTAAACTTCCCCGTAGCTGTAGCAAAGTTCAGACTTGGAGTTGCTGGGTCCGGCGGGCGGATGGTTGATGCAGAGACCGTGCGTGTGGCCGCGATGCTTGCCGGCTGGATCGGATCAAATCGCCAGGATCCCGTGGGCACTTGGGGAAGCCGTCGACTCCACCGGAAGAGAATCGACGCAGGGCTGCAGATCTCCTTGATGCCATCCATGCATACATGGATGTTGATTCGTGGATGTATCCACCTTGGCCACTGGCGGAGCGCTCTGGTGGGCGAGGTATGGCGCCTGCCATACCTTGATTATTGGCAAAAAAAAAAAATTTATACGTATGTATCTATCACTCGGCCGCTCTCTGTCTCCGCTCGCAGGAGCCAGGCAGCCAGCGGTGGCCTCGAGCCCTCGAACGCAGCCGGCTCCAGCGCCCTCTGCCCACGACCCCACGTCCCCTCTGGTCCCACCCACCTAAAAAAAAAGAAAACCAACGACCCAGCCGCGACCACGCAGTCCACGCTCCGTCCCTGCCCACTCTGTCCCTGCCCGAGACCCAAACCTAGCTAGCACGGCGGGCCGGCGGCGGCGGCTTACCTGGCGCGAGGACCAAGCGGGCGCGGGCGGCGGAACCGCGGAAAGCTGGGGGCGGCGGCTCCAGTGGCGCAGCAAGCGACGGCAGCAGCAAGCGGCGGCTCCGGCGGCGGCTTCAGCAGCAGCTCCGGTGGCGACTCCAGCGGCGCGGCGGCTTCAACGGCGGCTCCAGCAGGTAATCCCCATGTCCACTCCTCTGTGGCTCTGCCCATGACCGAACTCTGAAGTCTGAACTTTGATGGCAGTGGCTTTTTTGTTCTGTCAAAGTGTCAATTGTTTAGATTGCTAGAAGATGGTAATTGTTTAGACCTAATAAGATGCCCAACCGGCTCATTTTTGTCTAGATTGCTAGAAGATGGAAGGAAAGGGAAAGGGACTAGTAAATCCAAAGAAAAGAGGAAGAGGTAATATCTCATTTTTCTGAAATTTTGTAGCAATTTTGAACAGCAGCTTGAAGCCTTAAATTCAACCATGTTTTAGTGATATATTAATCTTCTCATTGCAGATTTGAAAAAGTATTTTGAAGTGCTTGGTAGTGGCAGCAGCTCACAAACAAATCCAAGCACCCGCGAAAGTGTCAATATTTCAGCAAATGTCAATCATCAAGATCAAGTGACTTCCATGGAAGAAGAGCATGAAAATTTGATGCCAACCGAACAAGTGGAAGAACAAACTACCGATTCCGTCGAAGCTATAGTGGAAGAGAATGTTGAAGTTCACGGGGTTGAAGGTATAACTATTTTTAGTGAAGATTACATAAATGGTGATCCAGGCCTTCGCATTTCACTTGATAGTTTTGCCCCCAACATTAGAGATGATGTTAGATTTGCTTATATCCGAATGGGTGCAACTCAACCAACTAGTTGCACTTTCCTCCCAAATAGAGATGGAAGATGCTTCCGGCCACAATGGTATAAGGATTTTGAGTGGTTGGAATATAGTGTGGATAAGCATAAGGCATATTGCTTCTATTGTTATCTTTTTAAGCATGACCGAATGGATGATAAATTTGGGCATGATGTTTTCTCCAAATTGGGTTTTGACTGTTGGAAAAATGCGGTTGCAGCATTCCGTAAACATGTTGGTGGGCCATGTAGCATCCACAATATTTCAAAAACAGCATGTGATGATTTTAAAAATCAAAGGGCAAGTGTGAAAAGTAAAGTTACAACTTGCAGCAAAGGTTCACTAGTCAAGTATGAAACTCGTGTGGATACATCTTTGGCCATTGTAAGTTATCTAGCATTGCAAGGTGAACCATTTCGTGGACACGATGAATCCACTTCTTCTTTGAACAAGGGGAATTTTTTGGAGCTACTTGATTGGGTGAAAGAAAGAATTCCAGAAGTGAAGGTTGCATTTGATGAGCTATGCCCTAAGAATGCCCAAATGACTTCCGGAAAAATTCAAAAAATCCTTGTTTCTCATTGTGCAAATGCGGTCACCAAAGCAATCAAAGAAGAGATGGGTGATTGTCTTTTCTCCGTTCTTATTGATGAGTGCCGTGATATATCGGTGAAAGAACAAATGGCCGTGGTTATTAGGTACGTGTTTAAGCTTTTGAAGTGTCTATGTGCTTTTTGATCATTTTGTTCTATGTGGAGTGGTCAACTAACTATATGACATTTTGTAGGTACTTGAGCAAACAAGGAGAGACTATTGAACGTTTTTTAGGTATTAAGCATGTCCCGGACACAACATCTGCTTCTTTAAAGAAGGCATTGTTGGAGGTTTTTGCTAAACACGGTCTAGTTGTTGCACGACTACGAGGGCAAGGGTATGATGGGGCATCTAATATGAGAGGAGAATTCAATGGCCTTCAGAAGTTAATTCGAGATGAGAACCCATATGCTTTCTATATCCATTGCTTTGCCCACCAACTGCAGTTGGTAGTTGTTGCTGTTTCGAGATGCTGCAAGGGTGTTGAGGATTTTTTTGAATATGTGACCATGATATCTAATCTCAGTACGTCATCTTGCAAGAGGAAGGATAAATTGCTTGACAAGCAAAAACAGGTTCTTTTGGATAAGATTAGGGGAGGTGAGATGCCCACAGGAAGAGGCAAAAATCAAGAAACATCCTTGGTCAGACCTGGAGATACAAGATGGGGCTCTCATTACACAACCTTATCTCGCATTGAATCAATGTGGGATGCAGTCATAGAAGTTTTGGGCATTGTTGAGGATGATGTGCGTGTTCCATGTAGAGCAGGAGGTTTGGTTCATCAAATGGAGACTTTTAGCTTTGTGTTCATCCTGAAGATGATGCTAAAGATCCTTCGTATGACAAATGATTTGTCTCTTCTATTGCAAAAGAAGGATCAAAATGTTGTTCAGGTCGATCATGTTATATGTATCTACTCTGCTTGATATATTTTGTTCATGAAAACATACATGCATCTAAAATTGTAATTGTCTCATTTCAGGCAATGTCATTGGTTACGGATGTGAGAACACGTTTGATCAATTGGAGAAATGATGGTTGGGAGCCACTCTTGGAAGATGTCAAAGCCTTTTGCACCAAAAACGACATTCCAATACCAAATATGGATGACATGTTTACAAAGTGGGGAAAATCAAGAAAAGGTGGACGAAACAATGTCACAGCTGATCATTTTTTTCGTGTGGACACCTTCTATGCTGCCATAGACTCCATCACCACAGAGTTTGATCATCGTTTCAATGAGGTATCTTCAGAGCTGCTCCAGAACTTCTCTTGTCTTGACCCAAGAAACTCCTTTTCTAGGTTCAATGTGAATAAGCTTGCTAGACTCACAGAGATTTATTGTGAGGATTTCTCAGATTATGAACGTGAACATATAGTTGATAACCTCGAGCTATTCATTATCCATATGAGAAGAATTGAAGAATTTAGAGCTTGTCATGATATTGCAAGCCTAGCTAAAAAGATGGTTGAACTTGAAAGGCATGTCATGTTTCCTGCTGTTTATCGCCTCATTGAGTTGTCATTGCTACTACCGGTAGCGACGGCAACAGTTGAAAGAGCTTTCTCATCAATGAAAATCATCAAGACTGAGTTGCGCAGCAAGATGTCTGATAGCTGGCTTAATGACTTGATGGTGTGTTACATTGAGCGAGCGATCTTCAGAAGTATTGATCTTGATAAAATTAAGGAAGATTTTCAGAAGGAAGGTAGGGCACTGCCATTGCCTGGGTCTTCTACACGCCATTAAAAGCTTCATTATCGGTATGTTTTAGGTTGTTTCCTATTGAGACATGTCTACATTTCCATTGTATTTGGTTATTCGTTCGTAGTGTGTATTGTTAGTCAGTGTTGTTACTTGTTAGTGTGTATTGACTCTTTGATTCGCATAAAAAATAAATCTTAGTGAGACTTCGCCACACCTTAAATTTTTTTCATGGTCCGCCTCTGACCTTGGCTACGCATGCATGCGGAGACATGCAAGGGATTAATCTATAGGAGTTCGAATCCCTCCCGTAAACTGAACCTGGGTTAGTTACTCTGCATGCGTGATCGACGGCTCTAGTGTTGAAGGATAATCTGCCGCGTGAGCCTCGACTGATTGGAGATGGAACCCGGCTTGGAATCGAGCACGCGTGCTCTGCACCGCCGCGCGGTGTCCCTGAGCGGGTGCGCCGCCTAGCTCGCGCCTTGGAGCATCTAGGCGTGATCGAGCCTGCCGTCAAGCCATCATCGTCAACGAATCTTGCACCAATTTTCACCAGAATCTGAGAGTCGTCGAATTTGTTTGTAGCTAAAAGAAAAGATGATGTACTGGAATTTCGAAAATTGAAACTAATCTAATCTATGGAACCAATATGATCATTGATCGATCGGGTGCCGTGCCTCCGGGGAGAGGAGATTAATCTCCCCGGAGGCAGCACGCTGCGAAAGTGGTGAAAGGTTCTAGGATCGGCGTCGTTGGACAAACCGCTCTGATACCATGTAGAAAACTGTAGGATGGCTAATATTATGTTGTTGTATGTTGTATTGATCTGACCCAGATGTGAGATATATATAGTGTACAATATGAGAGAGAGAGACTTACAGCAGAGGGCAAGTCGTACATGATTTAACAAGGGCGAGCTCTAGGTGCTCTCACGTAGGCGGGCGACTGCGCGCCATGGGCGGCGCCCACGGGCGCGGCTTTGGGTCTCGTGCGAGGCAGGCGGAAGGAGCACGAGCTGCGCGCGAGATTGAGGTGCTTGGCCCCGTGGCCCGCGTGCATGCGTGCGGCGGCCGGGCGAGTGCTTTCACGGAGGAGCACGGAGTGCAGACTAGTTGCTAGATTAATTCTAGCCGCCGGGAATGCAAGTGAAACACATCGGGCATGAATGATCCGATCTCGTCGAGAGTACACACGCACGCGACGTGTTGCTCCCTGAGTCCCTGGGCTGCACCTTACACGCCGCTGCATACGATCGGATGCGTGGCCAACGCTGTAAGTGGAGATGCGCCCGGAGGTCTTGTCCGAGCTCGCCGCATCGAGCTCCTCCTCCTGCTCAGGCCTCCGGGCGCAGGCTGCAGCTCCGCGGCCCGTGCAACAGGGAGGCCAAGTCACTCGTCTGCCAACGGCATGCCCTGGGTCGTGGAGCTCCTCTGGCCGCTCGAGCGCTTCATCTCCGCCGCATGACCGTCATGGACGACGCTGTCATGGTTCTCATCCAACCTCGCCGCGCCCGGGAGTATTGCGGACACTTGGTGACGTGGACTGTGCTTGAAAAAAAATGACATGGATTGTGACCAGTGTTTTAAATAGCCGGCTATAGCTTCACTATAGCCCGCTATATAGCCTTTTCAGCAGGGTGCCGCTAAATGATCGCCTTCATAAATAGCCCGCAATAGCTTCGCTATAGCTGATCTGAATGCCCGCCGCTATTTTCCCATAGCCCGCTATTTAAAACATTGATTGTGACACGTGATGGTCAAACCTAGGTGACGTGTCAAGTTTTGATCAAAACCATGTCCACATCAGTTGGAAACCACTCGAAGTGGTATGAGGGACTAAACTAATCCGGTTTGAGAATTTGAGGACTATGTTTTGCCGGTTAAATTCAGGGACCGTTTCTATACTTTCGAAAGAGTTCAGGAACAGAAAATATACTTATCCCATTAAGAAAAGATAGGGTAAATAAACCCATCCATAATCGAATAATCTTAATTAGTTAGGTTAAGCATGTGTGTTTGCCTAATACAAAGTTTATTCCTAAGGTTTCTAAAAAGCTAGCTAACTAACTAGCAAACTAGTGAATCTAGCTAGCTAATAACTGACTACCAAACTAGTATATTTTTTTTTTTGCGGGAAATGAACTTCTCATTCATCAGTCATTATGTTTACATTCAGAAATTACAATGCTAGCTATTTCCATAGGGGAGTTTCGAAGCCAACAGGTTGTGCGCTGTTGCGAGCGCCCCATACAAGCAAGGGTGTGACTCGCTACATTCGCATGTCTGCTGATTTTAGCTAGACTAATGTTTCTTTCATGAGCCAGAATCCTTCTGATCTCATTGACCTGGTTCGCATACAACGCAGCGCAGTCCGTCTCCACAACCAACGACAAATTGGACCAGTGGAGCGCAAGTCGAAGCCCTTCGTCCATGGCCGCCATCTTCGCTTCCAGAGGATCACCGCAATTAAAGAGCACCCGTGTCGCAGGTCGCAGCGAAGATGAACGCTCCTTCATGATCCCGCAGGATCATCCCAGCCCCGGCTGTACCATCCTCTTTCAAGAAAGCACCATCTATATTCAACTTAGCATAATTCACATCAGGGGCCTTCCTTTGCGGCGTTACTGTTATTTCATGTGTGTTCTTTGACGTGCTTCCCAGGTAATCGATCACCTGCTTACCCTTTGTAACGCCCGCTTCAGGATGCTTCCGTATTGCAAGTAGGGAAGTGATATAACTCGAGAGGAAACGGTGCGAGGCCTCAATCGGGGGTTTATAATGTGTGACCTCATTTTTTGCATACCAAATCCTCCACATGATCATCAATGAAGCAAGCTTCTGCACTTCCGGCAATTTATCAAGCAGGCGGAACAGCCACTCTGGCTCAGCATCACGCAGGTCAGCAGTGCTCGGTAACGCCCAGTGCTCTCGCATAGCCTCCCAGAGCGCCGCTGCATGCGGGAAGATTACAAGGGCGTGGTGCACGTCTTCCTTTGCCTGACCACATAACAAGCACGTGGAGTCCACTTCTAGGTGCATGTACATCTTGGTTGCTTGTGTAGCAAGGGCCTCCTGAGCAGCTTGCCAAGCAAAGGCACGAACTTTGGTCGGCGCGTCGTTTTTCCATACCAGGTTCCAAACCGACCTTCGTCCGTCTGGCTGGCGATTCGAGGCGCCAGTATCCCGTTTAGCCATATGTTCCTGCAGACCAAGGTAGTAGGCACTCGTACTAAAAAGCAACCACGCTTGTCTGGGTGCCAAGCAAGGACATCAGAGTCTAACCTGCTCGAGGCCTTGATCTGAAGGATACAATCAATATCCGGTTGATAGAAGTACTGGTTGAGCAGATTAAGGTTCCATGTACCATTCAGATTGAGCAGTTCAGAGACCCACCTTAGACGGCAACGACGCTTTGGGGTGATTGGCCGTCAAGACTGATCGCGAGGGAGCCAATGGTCACGCCAAATGTGGACCTGCGAGCCATTACCAATAAAGACGGTATCGACCAGGAACCCGTTAGGGTAGTACTTCGCCTTGAGCACTTGCGCACACAGGCTGTGAGGGTTTTCAATGAGCCTCCAGGCCTGCTTGGTGAGCAACACTTGATTAAAAAGCTTCATGTCCCAAAACCCGATGTCACCATGTGATTTGGTTTGAGCATAATATCCCATGATACCTAATGAGCATAATATCCCATGCAAACTAGTGTATCTAGCTAGCTAACTATCTAACAAATAACTTACTAGTTGGCATTTGCAAATAGTTGCACACAAATCTACATTTTAACAAAAGATAGAATTTTTACTACAATTTTCCCTTTTTTATTTTTTTTCTTTAATTTTGTCTATCAATATTGCTAAACTATACTACACACGATTGACATATCTGTGCGAATTAGAATGATATGTCATCTCCTCATCATCTTCTCTACTCTCCTCTCTTCTCATATCCTCTCACACTCTCAATCATAAAAAAACATTCACACATATCCTCTCTAGCTTATGGATATAGCAATTTCCATATCCTCCCACCATATCAAATTTTATCATGCATACACATGTTTTCATATCATCCAATATGTATTTACATAGCTAATGCAACAAACAATACTATATAACGACTACTAGAAATTAACAAATAAACATTTCACATTTTACCTAAAGAAAAGAAACAGAAAAAAGGTGAAGAAGCCATTGGTGGAGGAGGCCTTCCGGGCCAGGGCCGCTCACATTCTGCCAGCCGAGTGCGCCACCGGGAGCGACGCTAGAGAGGATCAGGGCGACCAGCAAGGGAGACGACAGTGAGAGGTGTGGAGGAGGGGAAGTGGCGGTGATTATTAGGACCAACATGATAGTAGTGGGGCGGTGCGGAGGTGGAGGGGCGCGATGGTGGTAGAGGGCGGCGGGCCCTTTAGGTTATAAATGAGTCGGCTGGGCAAACGTGTCTATCTCTTGTAGGGTCGGGGGAGACGAAGGATCAATGCGTTGTCGGGTGCTCAGCAAATGCGTGACCCGTGAATCCTTATTTGAAAAAAAGAAAATGAAAAATGATTGTTGAATTTCCATTAATGGAAACTCGACAAAGACAACCCGCCATCACATAGCTATGAATGGCCATTGGTGGATCTCGTCGGCCAGGATATTGCCGAGTACCCGCCTGGAGGAACTCGACAGAGAAACTTTGCCGAGTTTTTTCTTCTAGTCACCGAGACCTCTTTTCACGGCACTTGGCAAATAGTTATGTTCTTCGAGTTGTTTTGCTTTACCGAATTCACTTGCATTTGCACTCAGCAGACTACTTTTATTGCTGGGCCCCCCATAAAAGAAACTCGGCAAATCTCAGGAACTCGGCATGTGTGGCGATTCAAGTAGTAGTCTACAAGATGCATCCTATGCAAATCTCCAATTAAGTTGTTGTCGATGATAGTTTTTTTTAAGAAAGGGTAGATTTTATTAGATCAAATGGAGAATCGAGAGGATACAATATAAGCATACACCCGGCCTCTGCATAACTACGATGCACACAGCCAACCCAAAACACACACACGCACACACACGTGAAAACACACCAGCAACTAGCAAGGTCATAAGACCAAAGCCTATGTGTGAGCGTGTCAAAAAGCAAAAGAAAAAAGCCCCAAAGTGATCAGATCAGCGATCGACAAACTATAACCGAGACCATATCCGCACCAATCATTTACATCACATGCAGGACGAGGATCTTCAAAAGCAACGCCTTCAGAAAGGAAGCGACACTCAAGCGCCGCCGTCGCCGGATCCCACCACAAAGGCGAGAATCGAAGTTTTCACCCTGAAGAAGCAGTCTGAACATATCTGAGCAATGCCTCCAATAAGATAACGACATTAAAAACATCACCATTGCCAGGTATGACCACTCGGGTCTGCCTAGGACATATCTATGGGTGGAATACATGAACGTGAGCCATGGACATAGCACTATGGGTGAAATAGAATGGAGTGGTAGGGATTAATAAGGAAATGACAAAAAGGAAGATAGTCTCACATCGACGCGGCTAATTAATCAATGGGCTATGGAGATGCCCAACGATTGATGTCAATGAGAGGAGTAGAGATTGACATGCAACGGATGCACAAGAGCTATAAGTGTATGAAAACTCAACAATGAAAACTAAGTGGTTGTGCATCCAATTTGCTTGCTCATTAAGACCTCAGGCATTTGAGGAAGCCCATCATCGGAATATACAAGACAAGTTCTATAATGAAAAATTCTCACTGGTATATGAAAGTGACAACATAGAAGAATCTTTATATGAAAACATGGTGCTACTTTGAAGAACAAGTGTGGCCCCTTATCTCTTTTCCTTTTTTTCTTTTTTATGGGCACTTTTTGCTTTTTTTCCTTTTTTTTATGGGCTCTTTTTTGCCTTTTTTTATCTATTCCCTCACTAGGACAATGCTCTAATAATGATAATCATCACACTTCTATTTACTTACAACTTGATATCTAGAACAATATGACTCTATATGAATGCCTCTGTTAGTAGGCCAGGATGTGTAATGATGCTAGCGTAACATGTATGATAATGATGAATGATGACTGAGCCACAAATAATATGTCAGCTATATGATGATTCAAAACAATATGACAATGAATGTGTATGTCATAAAAACGCTTAGTGAAGGTGTTTAGATAAATAATAACAGCGTTTTTTAAGCACCGATGCTTATTTATACACTGTAGATGCTTAATTAAGTGCCTCTCCTGTATAAACATATATTGGTGCTTCAGAAAAACTCAGTTATTTTTTTAAACACCCACCTAACATTGTACAAGGCCTTAGAAGCTTTCACATGGTTCGTTCTTCTACCTTTTGGCCCGGTTTTTTTCTTTTTTTTCTTTTCTTTTTAAATTCATGATTTTTTAAAATTGTTTTACTACTTTTTGTGTTATTTTCACAATTTCAGAACATGTTCAAAATTTCCAAAAAAAATTACCTTTTGTAAAAAATGATCAAATTGTTAAAAGCTATTTGTGTTACCAAAAAATGTTCTGAATTTCAAACTTTATTTGCAATTTCAAAAACAAATCACGTTTTCAAAAAAAAAATTGGATGCCAAAAATTGTTCGTTATTTTCAAAACATTGTTCACTGCATATTCAAAAAATTCATTGCATATAAATAAAATGTGCGTCATATTAAATAATTGTCCAGTGTGCATTTTGTTACATTGTACACCGTATATAAAAAAGTTCATTTTACTCCCTTCAATCAATATTACTTGCCGCTCAAATGGATATATCTACCCCTGAAATACGTCTAGATACATCTAGCATTGAGCGACAACTCATATGGACAAACATTTTCCGCATTGATGAACAGTTCTACAAATAGGATTCTTAATTTTCGGAAGCGACTACATAAGTAAAATATTCAGAATTTTGAATTGGCGAACAGTTATCCGATAAACATTAGATATTTTTTTGTTATTTCGAAAAAAGTTGCTGTTTTGGAAAGAAAACATATTTCCAGGAAAATTCAAGGAATTTCAGAAAATGTTCAGGTTTCCAAAAAATACTTGTACCTTTATATTAAATTCGTGTTTCCAAAAATGTTCAGAATTTCACAAAATGTACTTGCTCTGACGGGCCAGGCCAATTTATCGGTGGCGCGCGACGCATGTGGCCTGTTAAAGCGATGTATAGCCACGCCGATGTAGGTTCTTTTTCTTTGCGGGTGCAGCCCACAAAGATTCTGACAGGCAGCTCTATTTAACGCGTAGGTCGATGGATAGAGAGGTATAAAGGCATCTTCAATGCAAAGACGCTTGTATAGGCGCTTAGGGGAAAAAAGAAAATCACTTTTTGTTTAACGCCTGCGATAGAGCCTCTGCCTCCAACGCTCGAGCGCTACAGGACTAAAAAAAGAAAACGGCAGCCGCACTAGCGCCTGTTGTGTACAACGCGGAGGCGATTAAAACGCCCATACGAACAACGAAAAAAAGAACTGCTTGTACGTTGAGGGTAGAGATTTTTTAGCGCTTCGGTTAGCGCCCGCCTCCCGCTAAATTTGCGCTAGAAAGAAATCTCACACAGGCGTCGGGCGACAACTCTTGCATCGACGCAAAGAGAAATCCCAGGATTGAACGGGAATCGCGAGCGTAACGGCTGGGAAGTCTATCCTGGCGTCCGCTGATAGCGCCCGCGTTGTAGATGCCCTAACGGGGCGTTCGCTATATATATGCCGTGCCCTTTTTTAGGATCTCCTTTATGCCGTCTTTTTTTGTTTTTTTGAGCTAATCCTTTATGGCGTCTAGGACGCTGCGAAGCGACATGGCGCATACCCCCCACGCCCCATTGCGTATGTGTGGGCCAGCCCAGGTAGTTCATCCCAAAAATGATTTCCTTTTATTTCTCTCTGGTTTTTTAATCCTTTTGCAGTTTCATTTCTATGTTTCTTGCTGTTGATTTCGTTTTTTAGATTTAGTTTCTTCCCTTTTTGAAATTTGAAGTTCTTCTTTATTTCTTTTTAACTTTTATTTTCGTGTTTTTGAATATTTTTTAAATTATGAACATTTGTTTTGTTCAATAAATTCAGAAAAGTTTCATCTAACTCAAGAAATGTTCATGAAATTCAAAATTTGTTCACCAAACTTTTGGAAAATATTCATCAACTTCAAAAAGGTCATCGGAATTTTAAAAAAGTGTTCTTTAATTGAGAATTTGTTTTATTCAAAATTTATTCACCTTCATTTTTTAAAATGAAAAATGTTCATCTAATCCAAAATAACTTTGTTTCATTCAAAATTTCTTCAACTTCATTTTTAAAAATGTTCATCGAAATCAGTAAATTTCATCCACTTTTCAAATCTTTCATCTGATTTTTCTGGAAAAATGTTCTAGAATTTAGAATTTGTTCATCAAGTTCAAAAATGTTCTTTAAAATCGAAATTTGTTCATTTGATAAAAAAATTTCATCAATATCAAAAGTCATGAATATTTTTTGAAATCATGAACATATTTTCAAATTCATGAACGTTATTCGAACTCAGAGGCATTTTTGGTTCCATGTTTTTTTTAAATTTGCATTTTTTGAATTTTGGAAAGTTTTCAAAATCCGGAATCATTTAAAAAGGAGAATACAAAAATGAATCAAAAACAAAACGGAAAAAATAGGGGCTCCCCAGTGTTGCTCCTGGGCCGGGCCAAAATGGGCACCCGGGGGGTGCGCGCGCGTCCGCTCCTTGGCGCGTGCTGCGGGTTGCTCCTATCTGCCGCTCTCTGCGGCAGAATGTCGACCGCACACACAGGCAGGTCTTCCGACCGGGCCGACCCATGTGGCTAGTGACCAGTACAACGGAAACCGTAGTGGTCGAAAAAATTACATTGCGCTCTGCAGGGTTTGAACTAGACACCGGATGGTTTCAAAGGACAGCTCGCCAGTTGATGAACACAGCTAACTAATTTATAATGCAGCGAAAAGTATTAAGAATCAAACCAAGCGCAGATCCGAACATTTTAAAAAAAAATTGATCGCAAAACAATATTTTGAGAAAAAATGTGAATGTTGTATGAAACCGTGACTCTTTTGGAAATTGTGAATAAAATTTGAAAAACTCAAACATTACAAAAAATGCAACAATTTTGGAAACACGGCCATTTTTGAACTAGAATATTTTTCAAATTCCAAAACAATTTCGGGATACGTTGACATGTCAAAAAATGAGAAGAATTTTTTAAACTGCTAAAGAGAAATTGAAGTAATGAGCATTCTATACAATTTGCAGACGTTTTTGGGAAGTCCTGAATAAAATTTGAAACAAAAACATTTTCAAAGTTTTGAACAATTTCTGAAACTTTCGAACAATTTTTGAACTGGAAAATGATTTTCAAATTCGTGATTAAAATTGGAAACGCATTTTTTTTAAAATTAATGAATATTTTTTAATCTCCCGAACAAAATTTGAAAACCAACATTTTTGACTGGCGAAAAAAAAATGAAGAATTTTGAAGCCATGATCAAAATTAAATAGCAAGATCTTTTTGAACTTCTGAACATTTTTGAACAAACATTGAAATTCTGAAGAACAAAAAGAAACACAAAATAGAAGAAAAGGGTATTAAAAAGTAAATAGAAAAAATGAAATAAAGCAACAGAAAAGGAAAAAGTGAAAGATAAAAAATGGAAAAGATAGAAAAAGAAAAGGTAACAGAAAAAAACACAGTGAAAACCAGTTCTGGAACCTTTTAGAAGGTTCCCAAAACCGACCACTGTAGCGCCTGCCTTATGTGAGTCTCGGTCTCTAGGTTGCTCGCCTCTATGAGAAGCAGCGACAACATGACGCAACGAGCGGTCCTTTGGAAATTCCCGTGCTGCGCCATATAGGAGTAGCCTCTCTAGCACCCAACTATGTATGACTGGGCCGGCCAAACACGCTCTCATGGCTCCTCTTCCGGTTTTGAGAAGGTTCTACGACCTTAATGACATTTTTCAAGGTTCTTCCGGTTTTATATTACAATGACATTTTCTTCATTCTTTTTGTTCAGATGTTTCAATTCAAAATTCCCAATATTTTTCAAAATAAAATATTTTCAATTTTGAGAACATTTTTCAATTTTTGGAAGATTTTTTAATTTTTAGAAAAAAATAAAATTCATAAAAAGGTTGGGAATATTCTTGTATTTAAGAAAATTATTAAAATTCATGAAAATTTTATGAAATGTAAGAAAATATTTCAAATTTCGAATATTTAATGAGTTCACCAATCTTTATTGATTTCATGAAATTTTTTGATTTCACTATTTATTTTAATTCATTTCATTTTTTAATGTTCCATCATACGTTTTGAAATTCATGAACATTTTTTTGAATTTTCTAATTTTTTTTAATATCATGAACATTGTTTGGTATTTACGAATTATTTTTGAATTTGGGAATATATTCGGAATTTGATAAAATTGTCCAATGTGCGAACATTCTTTGAAATTTGTGAATATTTTTGGAAATTCACGAGCACTTTTTGAATTCAACGAGAAAATGACGCACCTGCCCTGTAATTGGCCGGCCCAAATCACGCAGGGGGTTTGCGTTTGGAGGTATCCTCCTACCCGTGCGTGGATTAGGAGGTCCCGTTTTGACATATGGACCTGGCATGTCATATTCACAGCTAAAATTCACTCTCAAGTGACTAGGAGTGTTTGATGTAATCTTTCTGATCCTGGCGGGAATGTTGTCTACTTGTCTTTTGTCCAACCATATGTATCCCCTCGTGCGCTTTCCTTTTTGATTTTTCTTCTCTCCCTTCTTTGATTTTTCCACATTTCTCTTCCTATTTTGATTTTTTTCCTTCATTTTTTTCATGTGTTTTCCTTGAAAACCACCTCATTTGCCCCCACCTCCTATTGATTTGGTAAAAAAAAATCCAATTTCTTTATGCAACCACACTAATATAGGCTGATGAATCACGCTGTAACCAACTAGAATATTTATGTGCATGGGCAATTATCTAGTGTTCGTTAAAAAGACGTGTTGAACCTGTCTTACCTTGTTTACCATGTTGTGAAAGAGGTCAAAAAAAATGTTGTCTCTTGAAAAACCAAGAGGAAGCGGGCTCACCTACAGCTGTGTGCACATGATTTCCTCTCCTAAAAAATCAACTACTCCCTTCATTCCCAAATATAAGTCTTTATAGAGATTTCTATACGGATGTATATAAACATATTTTAAATTGTAGATTCATTTAGTTTTCTTCGTATTTAGTCCATATTAGAATTACTATAAAAAGACTTATATTTAGGAACGGAGGAAGAAAAAGTAATAACTAACTACAACCACACACGTTTGCTAATAAAAAGCTATTTCTCTGGATCATGGTACTAATATTTCGCATGTACACTAACTCGTTCATAATGTCCTTCCCTTGGGAACCAGGCTTAAGCGAGACTCGTTTTAGAATAATGACTCATCGCACATGACGTAAGTTAATACGATCATCAATACTTGATATGCATTTCCTTCCCTCTACCATGGCATCACTTAATGTTTCCTCCCAACCACAAAACAAGAGTGTTTACACCGTCACATTACGTCATCCATCATGTCATTCCCTCTTAAATCAGAAGGAAACGGGCAACAATTAGACTCGTTTGCCAATAACAACTCATCACATGTCGTAAGTTAATATGACCATCAATACTTGACATCCACATGCTCCTCTCCGTGTTTACAAGACATTTTGCCTGCTCGATAATTCGTCCCGATCACACGACACTAATATATACACTAGTACATCAACTCTTTCATCATGTCATTCCCTCTGAAATTAGAAGAAACCAGTCGATGGCAACAAAAACTAATTACAAAAATGCGGCATTTAATAGAGCCATCAATATTTTACATCCATTCCTTCTATCTACACGGGCATGTCATCAGCCCATCTAGATACTTCCTCCCAATTTCAGACGACATAACTGTTTACATAAACACCAATACATTACCTCGCATATCATATCCTTCCCTCTGAAATCACAAGGAAGCACGCCACAACCACTTCCATTTGCCAACAATTCATCGAAATACATGTATGTTAATGCGGCCATCAATATTGACATCCATTTCCTTCATTCTGCACTAACACGACATTTTGCTTATGGCGATACCCCCCCCCCCCCCCCCCCCGCCATCAATATTTGCACAACTACTCTTATTGGTCAGTGGATTTTCGAAACAGGACGACTGTGACTGATGTGAGTGCGCATTTTATGGGCTGGCCCATGCAGTGTAGCTTAGAGCTCACGACATATCGTATATAGACGCGCACCGGTACCCTCCTAAGAAAAAACGAATGAAAAAAAAACCAGACCTCGTGCTAAATGAAAAAAATCATTCAATTAATATATTCTGGAAGTGCTCATGATTTTTACAACTATTCAATTATTATGAAAAAATGTGATTTAAAAAATATGTTCATGAAAATTGAGATAGTGTTAAGTTTTAAAAAAATATTCTTGTTTTAAAAAAGGGAACAAGAAAACTAAAACAGGAGAAAACCAAAAGGAAAAGGACAATAACTAAAAATAGAAAACCGAAAGAAATAGACGAACACATGTAAGGATAAAGGAAAAAAAATTGGTAGAACTAGCAGATGCTCATGCTCCGAAGTAGGCCTACGTATATGTCAGGTCAGACTTCAAAAAGCCTAACCCGGCCCATCCAAAATAAATGAAAAGTACACATTTCATTTTAAATGTTATTTTATATTTTTAGGGTATATAAATGCATTGATATATTTATGTTTCCACAAAAATCTAGTTTTTTTTTGTTAATTCAAGTGTTTTTCTGACTTCGGACCATCGACACGGGCTACCCACCCCCAAGTCTACCTTGTGAATCTTTGGGCCGGTCCATGACGGTCGCCATATTTGGTTTGTATGGTCTGGGCACTATTCTTTACAGTCATGGTGGTTGTTGCAAGAGTCAGGCTCGCTGAGTGCTAGGATCTTAAAGGCAGTCTACTACCTGGATGGGTGATTCGTTTGCTCGCCTTTGGAAATTGTTGATCCCTTCAAAACTGAAGAATTTTATTTGGAGGCTTGCAAGTATTTCTATTAACAAATCTTTGTGACACCACAGAAATATGACGCTTAATAGTGTCTGCTCCATATGTAATTCACAGAAGGATACGTGGAATCATGCCTTGGTGGAATGTAGCAAGGCCAAGTGTGTTTCGTTCGTCGATGAAGAACTCATGGAGCATCTTATTGCTTGCAGACATTCAGACTCTAGGCTATGGTTGATCGAGTTAGAAGACTCAATGGGACAATATATGTTTATGAAAACTATAGTTACTTTGTGGGCTATTTGGTAGGCTCATCGAAGAGTGATACACAAAGAGGAATTCCGGTCACCACTGACCACGCTTTCCTTTATCCAACGTTTTTTGGCAGATCTTCAGCAGGCCCCCCTGAAGAAGCTCATCTCGGCTCCCCAATCTATAGCGAGAGGCCCTAGATGGCTAGCTCTATCTGAAGGGTATGTCAAGATTCATGTGGGCACATGCATTGGAAGGCCGAAGGCATGGAGATGGAGAAGTGATGTCTACTACACAACCTTCTTCTTGTAGACGTTGTTGGGCCTCCAAGTGCAGAGGTTTGTAGGACAGTAGCAAATTTTCCTCAAGTGGATGACCTAAGGTTTATCAATCCGTGGGAGGCGTAGGATGAAGATGGTCTCTCTCAAACAACCCTGCAACCAAATAACAAAGAGTCTCTTGTGTCCCCAACACACCCAATACAATGGTAAATTATATAGGTGCACTAGTTCGGCGAAGAGATGGTGATACAAGTGCAATATGGATGGTAGATATAGGTTTTTGTAATCTGAAAATATAAAAACAGCAAGGTAACTAATGGTAAAAGTGAGTATAAACGGTATTGCAATGCGTTGAAACAAGGCCTAGGGTTCATACTTTCACTAGTGCAAGTTCTCTCAACAATAATAACATAATTGGATCATATAACTATCCCTCAACATGCAACAAAGAGTCACTCCAAAGTCACTAATAGTGGAGAACAAACGAAGAGATTATGGTAGGGTACGAAACCATCACAAAGTTATTCTTTCCAATCAATCTGTTGGGCTATTCCTATAAGTGTCACAAATAGCCCTAGAGTTCGTACTAGAATAACACCTTAAGACACAAATCAACCAAAACCCTAATGTCACCTAGATAGTCCAATGTCACCTCAAGTATCCGTGGGTATGATTATACGATATGCATCACACAATCTCAGATTCATCCATTCAACCAACAAAGTACTTCAAAGAGTGCCCCAAAGTTTCTACCGAAGAGTCAAGATGAAAACGTGTGCTAACCCCTATGCATAGGTTCATGGGTGGAACCCGCAAGTTGATCACCGAAACATACATCAAGTGAATCACGTGATATCCCATTGTCACCACAGATACGCACGGCAAGACATACATCAAGTGTTCTCAAATCATTAAAGACTCAATCCGATAAGATAACCTCATAGGGAAAACTCAATCCATTACAAGAGAGTAGAGGGGGAGAAGCAACATAAGATCCAACTATAATAGCAAAGCTCGCGATACATCAAGATCGTGACAAATCAAGAACACGAGAGAGAGAGAGAGAGAGAGAGAGAGAGAGAGATCAAACACATAGCTACTGGTACATACCCTCAGCCCCGAGGGTGAACTACTCCCTCCTCGTCATGGAGAGTGCCGGGATGATGAAGATGGCCACCGGTGATGGATCCCCCCTCCGGCAGGGTGCCGGAACAGGGTCCCGATTGGTTTTCGGTGGCTACAGAGGCTTGCGGCGGCGGAACTCCCGATCTATTCTGTTCCCCGAAAGTTTTAGGGTATATGGATATATATAGGCAGAAGAAATACGTCAGGGGAGCCACGAGGGGCCCATGAGGGTGGAGGGCGCGCCTAGGGGGGTGGGCGCGCCCCCCTGCCTCGTGCCTTCCTCGTTGCTTCCTTGACGTGGACTCCAAGTCTTCCGGGTTGCTTTCTTTCCAAAAATAACTTCTCCAGAAGGTTTCATTCCGTTTCGACTCCGTTTGATATTCCTTTTCTTCGAAACACTGAAACAAGGGAAAAACAGGAAATGGCACTGGGCTCTGGGTCAATAGGTTAGTCCCAAAAATAATATGAAAGTGCTTAGTAAAGCCCATTAAACATCTAAGATGGATAATATAATAGCATGCATACTTCATAAATTATAGATACGTTGGAGACGTATCAAGAAGTGACCCCTTGCATTGGCAGGGGCATCGGCGGTTTCAATCAGATTTGGTTGACCCTCAAGTGCTAGAAGTGATGGTTTGTAGTGAAGCTTTGTCACTAGCAGCAGATATTTCATGTCATCATGTAGTGACAGCAACAAATTGTCTCACAACATTGAAGAAGTTGCATGGATCGTACAGGGGTGTCTTTGGAGCAATCATTCAAGACATCAGAAGGAAGATGTGAGGTTTTTCGTCGATAGAAATTATTCATGAAAAACGAGATATGAACTCAGAGTCTCATAGTTTAGCTAAAGCTGCTTCCACTTTGGTTTTTGGTAGATACGTCTGGCTAGTTAATCGCCCAGATATCATTTGTATTTCGGAGAACATCTTGGTTTGAATAAAGTGGTGCAACCCCTAAAAATGAACGAAGACTAAATTTTCTCTTATATTGTATTGGTGGTCGCACACCTCACACCATGGGCTTGTTCATGTGGGCATGGCACGTAGGTCTTCATACGTGGGCCCGTCATGTTAGATTCTTAAAATTCACTAAGAAACTAACAATATTTATTTTTGTTAGTATAGCCTGCCTCCAAACTAGCTGATTTCATTTTTTTTACAAGAGGTGATGGTTCTGTTATATAGCTAATCAAAAATGTGGTGATTTGTTTCAATTACATACATTTGAATGGTGATGGACGGTCTCGAGGAGAGTATGTTCGTTAAAAAAAGTATGTTCTTACACCTGGTTTTTCTTTTTTTTGCGAATAGTATGTTCTTACACCTGGACCTATGTGTTATCTTGTTCGCCATGCCATCTCTTCTATCTTCTAAAATACTAAAAGAAAAAAGAACAAACTTAGCTCACCGCAGCCGTGTTTAGGATTTCCCTTGTTCAAAACTAGAAGAAAAACCAAACGGAACGCCACACATTTGCCAACAAAATGTTGTTTCGGACATAATTAATGCCGCCATGTGGCCAACTGTTCATTTCGGTCTATTCATATGGACAGTCGGGGGCTTTCGTATTTCATAGTCAGAGGTGAAATTCTTGGATTTATGAAAGACGAACAACAGCGAAAGCATTTGCCAAGGATGTTTTCATTAATCAAGAACAAAAATTGGGGGCTCGAAGGCGATCAGATACCGTCTTAGTCTCAACCATAAACGACGCCGACCAGGGATCGGTAGATGTTGCTTATAGGACTCCGCCGGCACCTTATGAGAAATCAAAGTCTTTGGGTTCCGGGGGGAGTATGGTTGCAAGGCTGAAACTTAAAGGAATTGACGGAAGGGCACCACCAGGCGTGGAGCCTGCGGCTTAATTTGACTCAACACGGGGAAACTTACCAGGTCCAGACATATGATCCACATCCACGTTGGCTTGTTTCTCATGCCCCTTTTCTAAATTCAGAAGAAAAGTGGCCACAATAAGATTCATCTGACAATAACAACTCATCATAAGGCGTAAGTTAATACGACCATCAGTACTTGGCATCCATTTTTCGCTCTGGCTTGCAATACATTCTCTGTGTCTTAACATTGTCTGCCTATCACACTACACATACACGTGTTTACACCGCCACTTGCCTTATCCATCATGTCATTCCCTACAAATTAGAAGGAAACTGATTGCAATTAGACTCATTTGCCAATAACAATTCACGGTGAGGTATAATTTAATACAACCATAAAAACTTGACATATATATGCTCCTCTCCGAGTTGAAAGGACATTATATTTCCTCTCCACACAACAAAGCAACCACCATGTCCTTCCCCATTTGCAAATAACAACTAATCAGAAGTTAATATCGCCATCAATATGTTCCTCCCTACTTTGACAAGACATTCAGCATTCCCTCTCGTGCACGCGACACAAGTGATTACACCCGTACGTTAACCCATTCATCATGTCCTTCCATTTGAAATCATAAGGAAACACACCGCAACTAGACCCATTTGCCAGTAATAGCAACTCACAAGAGCATAAGTTAATACGACCATCAATATTTGATACACATTTCCTTCTATCTACGTTGGCATGCCATCCTGCCTGTCTCAATATTTCCTCCCGATCAGACGACATGAGGGTTTACACCGATACATGTACATTACCTCGTCCATCACATCCTTCCTGCGAAATCACAAGCAAACATGTGGCAACCGAACATGTTATCCAACAACTCATTGATGACCCACAAGTATAGGGGATCTATCGTAGTCCTTTCGATAAGTAAGAGTGTTGAACCCAACGAGGAGCAGAAGGAAATGATAAGCGGTTTTCAGCAAGGTATTCTCTACAAGCACTGAAATTATCGGTAACAGATAGTTTTGTGATAAGGTAATTGGTTACGGGTAACAAGTAATGAAAGTAAATAAGGTGCAGCAAGATGGCCCAATCCTTTTTGTAGCAAAGGACAAGCCTGGACAAACTCTTATATAGAGAAAAGCGCTCCCGAGGACACATGGGAATTATCGTCAAGCTAGTTTTCATCACGCTCATATGATTCGCGTTCGTTACTTTGATAATTTGGTATGTGGGTGGACCGGTGCTTGGGTGCTGCCCTTTCTTGGACAAGCATCCCACTTATGATTAACCCCTATTGCAAGCATCCCCAACTACAAGAGAAGTATTAAGGTAAACCTAACCATAGCATGAAACATATGGATCCAAATCAGCCCCTTACGAAGCAACGCATAAACTAGGGTTTAACCTTCTGTCACTCTAGCAACCCATCATCTACTTATTACTTCCCAATGCCTTCCTCTAGGCCCAAATAATGGTGAAGTGTCATGTAGTCGACGTTCACATAAGACCATTAGAGGAAAGACAACATACATCTCATCAAAATATCGAACGAATACCAAATTCACATGACTACTTATAGCAAGACTTCTCCCATGTCCTCAGGAACAAACGTAACTACTCACAAATCATATTCATGTTCATAATTAGAGGGGTATTAATATGCATAAAGGATCTAAACATATGATCTTCCACCAAATAAACCAACTAGCATCAACTACAAGGAGTAATCAACACTACTAGCAACCCACAGGTACCAATCTGAGGCTTTGGGACAAAGATTGGATACAAGAGATGAACTAGGGTTTGAGAGGAAATGGTGCTGGTGAAGATGTTGATGAAGATTGACCCCCTCCCGATGAGAGGATCGTTGGTGATGACGACGGCGATGATTTCCCCCTCGCAGAGGGAAGTTTCCCTGACAGAACAGCTCTGCCGGAGCCCTAGATTGGTTCCGCCAAGGTTCCGCCTCGTGGCAGCGGAGTTTCTTCCCGAAAGCTTGCTTATGATTTTTTCTCAGACGAAAGACTTCATATAGCAGAAGATGGGCACCAGAGGCCTGCCAGGGGGCCCACGAGGCAGGGGGCGCGCCAAGGGGGGTAGGGCGCGCCCCCCACCCTCGTGGCCAGGGCGTGGGCCCCCCTCTGGTGGATTCTTTCGCCAGTATTTTTTATTAATTCCAAAAATAACTTTCGTGAAGTTTTAGGACTTTTGGAGCTGTGCAGAATAGGTCTCTAATATTTGCTCCTTTTCCAGCCCAGAATTCCAGCTGCCGGCATTCTCCCTCTTCGTGTAAACCTTGTAAAATAAGAGAAAATAGGCATAAGTATTGTGACATAACGTGTAATAACAGCCCATAATGCAATAAATATCGATATAAAAGCATGATGCAAAATGGACATATCAACTCCCCCAAGCTTAGACCTCGCTTGTCCTCAAGCGGAAGCCGATAACGATAAATATGTCCACATGTTTAGAGATAGAGGTGTCGATAAAATAGAATACGAACATGAGGGCATCATGATCATTCTTATAACAGCAACATATATGGATATTGTCATATGATTTCTTATGCTCAAGTAATAATCTATTCACAATGTCAAGTATGAATAAGAAACTTCATTGAAAACTAACAAACTATGATCTCGGTCATTGAAGCAATTGCAATTTATCATAACATCAGAAAGAGTCAATATAAGAGCTTTTCAGCAAGTCCACATACTCAACTATCATTTAGTCTTTCACAATTGCTAACACTCACGCAATACTTATGGGTATGGAGTTTTAATCGGACACAGAGAAAGATAGGGGCTTATAGTGTTGCCTCCCAACCTTTTACCTCAAGGGTAATGTCAACAATAATAATTCATGCTAACTTACATCCAATTGGATATATATATATCAGGATCTTTCCAACACAAGGTGCTTGCCAAAGGATAAAATGTAAAAAGGAAAGGTGAAGATCACCATGACTCTTGTAAGGTATGAGACGAGAATAAAAGATATGCCCTTCGCAGAGGGAAGCAAAGGTTGTCATGTGCCTTTATGGTTGGATGCACGAAATCTTAATGCAAAAGAACGTCACTTTATATTGCCACTTGTTATATGGACCTTTATTATGCAGTCTGTCGCTTTTATTGCTTCCATATCACAAGATCGTATAAAGCTTATTTTCTCCACACTAATAAATCATACATATTTAGAAAGCAACTTTTATTGCATGCAACATGACAACTTACTTGAAGGATCTTACTCAATCCATAGGTAGATATGGTGGACTCTCATGGCAAAACTGGGTTTAAGGATATTCGGAAGCACAAGTAGTATCTCTACTTGGTGCAAAGAATTTGGCTAGCATGAGGGGGAAAGGCAAGCTCAACATGTTGGATGATCCATGACAATGTACTTGATTTCAGATATAAGAAAACATAACCCATTACGTTGTCTTCCTTGTCCAACATCAACTCTTTAGCATGTCATATTTTAATGAGTGCTCACAATCATAAAAGATGTCCAAGATAGTATATTTATATGTGAAAACCTCTCTTTCTTTATTACTTCCTATTAGTTCCAACGATGACCAAAACTATGTTTGTCAACTCCCAACAACTTTTATTCATCATACTCTTTATATGTGAAGTCATTACTTTCCATAAGATCAATATGATCTCTTTATTTCTTTTTATTCTTTACTTTTTTCTTTTATTTCCCTCACGATCATAGCAAGATAATCAAGCCCTTGACTCAACACTAATCTTTATTATATATAGCTCACGAACTCGATTACATAGAAGGATCATAAAGCAAAACTCAAAACTAGATCATACTAATGCTTTTATTCTACTAGATCAAGATATTACCAAAAGGATCGAACTAAGAAAAATGGTAAAGGTAGGAGTGTGATGGTGATACGATACCGGGGCACCTCCCCCAAGCTTGGCAGTTGCCAAGGGGAGTGCCCATACCCATGCGTTCAGTTCTCCTTTGCTGGTGAAGAAGACGGTGGTGATGATGGATAGTCGCACGTCGAGCGTAGGAGATCCTCCAATTTGCGGATAATGCCCTTGAGTGCGATGATATGCTCCTTCAACAAAATATTTTCACGTGTGAGATACCTGTTTTGTATACAAGCTAACTCAATCATCTTGAAAGCTTCAATCTCAGTTGGGGTAAGAAGATTGTGGTCAAGTTGAAGGATGTCTTCTTCTTCTGCTGCCGGGGCTTGATCCTCCGTGGCCTTCTTGATCCCATCATCCTTGTTGATCTCCATGAGTTCTTCCCTCTTCAGCTCTATCTTCATTAGCCAAGCATCGTTGTCACCATTGTTGGAGGAGGGGGACGGCATGATGCCTGGCCTTGACAACTCTGACAGAAAATAGCTTGAGACAAGAACAGAGGATATTTGCGTGGTACGGTGGTCAAAACCTTCGGGAGATTATATAATGAATTTTTACTGACCAAAAGAAGTATCGTGCAAGAAAACGGAGTCCGGAGAGCACACAAGGTGCCCACGAGGAGGGGGGCGCGCCCTCCACCCTCGTGGACGCCTCGTGTCCTTCCCGGACTACTTCTTATTTTCCTATTTTCTTAAATATTCCAAAACGGAGAAAAATTGCAATTAGAACTGTTTTGGAGTCGGTTTACTTACCGTACCACATACCTATTCCTTTTTGGAGTCTGAAACGTTCTGGAAAGTGTCCCTTATGTATTCCTCCGGGGTTACGGTTTCAATAACATTGGTTTCAATATTTATAGGATTACCTGAGATATAGTGTTTGATTCTTTGACCGTTCACCACCTTCGGATTTGTGCCTTCGAAGTTGTTGATTTTTATGGCACCGGAACGATAGACCTCCTCGATAACGTAAGGACCTTCCCATTTAGACAGAAGTTTGCCTGCAAAAAATCTTAAACGAGAGTTGAATAGCAACACATCACCTACATTAAACTCACGCTTTTGTATCCTTTTGTCATGCCATCTTTTAAATTTTTCTTTAAATAGTTTGGCATTCTCATAGGCTTGAGTTATCCATTCATGAAGTGAGCTAATGTCAAATAGCCTCTTCTCACCGGCAAGCTTGAAATCATAACTGAGCTCTTTAATGGCCCAATATGCCTTATGTTCTAGTTCGAGAGGTAAGTGACATGCTTTTCCATAAACCATTTTATACGGAGACATGCCCATAGGATTTTTATATGCAGTTCTATAGGCCCATAATGCATCATCAAGTTTCTTGGACCAATTCTTTCTAGATCTATTAACAGTCTTTTGCAAAATTAATTTGAGCTCTCTATTACTCAATTCTACTTGACCACTAGACTGCGGGTGATATGGGGATGCAATTCTATGATTAACATCATACTTAGCAAGCATTTTACGAAAAGCACCATGAATAAAATGTGAACCACCATCAGTCATTAAATATCTAGGGACTCCAAACCTCAGAAAAATAACTTCTTTAAGCATCTTAATAGAGGTGTTATGATCAACACTACTAGTTGGAATAGCTTCTGCCCACTTAGTAACGTAATCAACAACAACTAGAGTATGTGTATACCCATTAGAGGAAGGAAACGGTCCCATGTAATCAAAGCCCCAAACATCAAGTGGTTCAATAAAAAGTGAATAATTCATAGGCATTTCTTGACGTCTACTAATATTACCAATTCTTTGACATTCATCACAAGATAAGACAAACTTACGAGCATCTTTGAAGAGAGTAGGCTAATAAAAAACCGGATTGCAATACCTTATGTGCAGTTCTATCTCCTGCGTGGTGTCCTCCATAAGCCTCGGAGTGACACTTGCATAGGATCTATTCCTTTTCATGCTCAGGTATACATCGTCTAATAACACCATCTACTCCTTCTTTATAAAGGTGTGGGTCATCCCAGAAGTAATGTCTTAAATCATAGAAAACCTTTTTCTTTTGCTGGTATGTGAAACTATGTGGTATAAATTTAGCAACAATTAATTAGCATAATCAGCATACCATGGAGTGGTGCGAGAAGCATTTATGACAGCTAATTGTTCATCAGGAAAGTTATCATCAATAGGTAGTGGGTCATCAAGAACATTTTCTAACCTAGACAAGTTGTCTGCAACGGGGTTCTCAGCTCCCTTTCTATCAATAATATGCAAGTCAAATTCTTGTAGCAAGAGAACCCATCTAATAAGTCTAGGTTTAGCATCTTTCTTTTCCATAAGGTATTTAATAGCAACGTGATCAGTGTGAATAGTTACTTTGGAATCAACAATTTAAGGTCTGAACTTATCACAAGCAAACACAATTGCTAAAAATTCATTTTCAGTAGTAGCATAATTTCTCTGGGCATTGTCTAGAGTTTTACTAGCATATTGAATAACATTTAATTTCTTATCAACTCTTTGCCCTAGAACAGCACCTACAACATAATCACTAGCATCACACACAATTTCAAAGGGTAAATTCCAATCAGGTGGCTGAACAATAGGTGCAGAAATTAATGCTTTCTTAAGTATTTCAAATGCTTCTACACAATCATCATCAAAGACAAAAGGAATATCTTTTTGTAAGAGATTAGTCAGAGGCCTAGAAATTTTTGAGAAGTCCTTAATGAACCTCCTATAAAAACCGGCATGACCAAGGAAACTTCTTATACCATTAATGTCCTTGGGACACATCATCTTTTCAATAGCATCAACTTTAGCTTTGTCAACTGATACGTCTCCAACGTATCTATAATTTTTTATTGTTCCATGCTATTATATATTCTGTTTTGGATGTTTAATGGGCTCATTTATACACTTTTATATTATTTTTGGGACTAACCTATTAACCCAAGACCCAGGGCAAATTGATGTTTGTTTGCCTATTTCAGTGTTTCGCAAAAAAGGAATATCAAACGGAGTCCAAACAGAATGAAACCTTCGGGAGAGTTATTTTTGGAACAAACGTGATCCACACGACTTGGAGTGGACGTCAAGAAACATACTAGGAGGCCACGAGGCAGGGGGGCGCGCCTACCCCCCTGGGTGCGCCCTCCACCCTCGTGGGCCCCTCGTGGCTCCACCGACCTACTTCTTCCTCCTATATATACCTACGTACCCCGAAACCATCGAGGAGCACCACGAAAACCTAATTCCACCGCTGCAACCTTCTATACCCGTGAGATCCCATCTTGGGGCCTTTTCAGGCGCTCCGCCAGAGGGGGAATCAATCACGGAGGGCTTCTACATCAACACCACAGCCTCTCCGATGATGTGTGAGTAGTTTACCACAGACCTTTGGGTCCATAGTTATTAGCAAGATGACTTCTTCTCTCTCTTTGGATCTCAATACAAAGTTCTCCTCGATCTTCTTGGAGATCTATTCGATATAACTCTTTTTGCGGTGTGTTTGTCGAGATCCGATGAATTGTGGGTTTATGATCAAGATTATCTATGAACAATATTTGAATCTTCTCTGAATTCTTTTATGTATGATTGGTTATCTTTGCAAGTCTCTTCAAATTATTAGTTTGGTTTGGCCTACTAGATTGATCTTTTTTGCAATGGGAGAAGTGCTTAGCTTTGGGTTCAATCATGCGGTGCTCGATCCCAGTGACAGTAGGGGAAACGACACGTATTGTATTGTTGCCATCGAGGATAAAAAGATGGGGTTTATATCATATTGCTTGAGTTTATCCCGCTACATCATGTCATCTTACCTAATGCGTTACTCTGTTCTTATGAACTTAATACTCTAGATGCATGCTGGATAGCGGTCGATGTGTGGAGTAATAGTAGTAGATGCAGGCAGGAGTCGGTCTACTTGTCACGGACGTGATGCCTATATACATGATCATGCCTAGATATTCTCATAATTATGCATTTTTCTATCAATTGCTCGACAGTAATTTGTTCACCCACCGTAATACTTATGCTATCTTGAGAGAAGCCACTAGTGAAACCTATGGCCCCCGGGTCTATTTTCCATCATATTAATCTCCCATCAACTAGCTATTTCTATCGCCGTTTATTTTGCTTTCTTTACTTTTAGTCTTTATCATAAAAATACCAAAAATATTATCTTATCATCTCTATCAGATCTCACTTTTGCAAGTGGCCGTGAAGGGATTGACAACCCCTCTATCGCGTTGGTTGCAAGGTTCTTATTTGTTTGTGTAGGTACGAGGGACTTGCGTGTGGCCTCCTACTGGATTGATACCTTGGTTCTCAAAAACTAAGGGAAATACTTACGCTACTTTGCTGCATCACCCTTTCCTCTTCAAGGGAAAAACCAATGCATGCTCAAGAGGTAGCAAGAAGGATTTCTGGCGCTGTTGCCGGGGAGTCTACGGACAAGTCAAGACACACTAAGTACCCATCACAAACTCTTATCCCTCGCATTACATTATTTGCCATTTGCCTCTCGTTTTCCTCTCCCCCACTTCACCCTTGCCGTTTTATTCGCCCTCTCTTTCCGTTCGCCTCTTTTTCGCTTGCTTCTTGTTTGCTTGTGTGTTGGATTGCTTGCTTGTCACGATGGCTCAAGATAATACTAAATTGTGTGACTTTGCCAATACCAACAACAATGATTTTCTTAGCACTCCAATTGCTCCTCTTACCGATGCTGAATCTTGTGAAATTAATGCTGCTTTGCTGAATCTTGTCATGAAAGATCAATTCGCCAGCCTTCCTAGTGAAGATGCCGCTACCCATCTAAATAGCTTTGTTGATTTGTGTGATATGCAAAAGAAGAAAGATGTGGACAATGATATTGTTAAACTGAAGCTATTTCCTTTATCGCTTAGAGATCGTGCTAAAACTTGGTTTTCGTCTTTGCCTAAAAATAGTATTGATTCTTGGAATAAGTGCAAAGATGCTTTTATCTCTAAGTATTTTCCTCTGATAAGAGTGTTTCTTCTGATCCCAATGATATGCCTTTGTCTACCTTGATTGAGAATAATAATGAATCTATGGATGTGAATTTTGTTGGTAGGAACAATTTTGGTAACAATGCTTATAGAGGAAATTTTAATCCTAGGCCGTATCCTAGTAATCCCTCTAATAATTATGGTAATTCCTATAACAACTCTTATGGAAATTTTAATAAGATGCCCTCTGATTTTTAGACTAGTGTTAAAGAATTTATGATTTCTCAAAAGAATTTCAATGCTTTGCTTGAAGAAAAAATTGCCTAAGATTGATGAATTGGCTAGGAACGTGGATAGAATTTCTCTTGATGTTGATTCTTTAAAACTTAGATCTATTCCACCTAAGCATGATATCAATGAGTCTCTCAAAGCCATGAGAATTTCCATTGATGAGTGCAAAGAAAGAACCGCTAGGATGCGTGCTAAGAAAGATTGCTTTGTAAAAGCGTGTTCTTCTAGTTTTCATGATAATAAGGATGAAGATCTAAAAGTAATTGATGTGTCCCCTATTAAATCTTTGTTTTGCAATATGAATCTTGATAATTATGGTACTGGAGATGAGTCAACTTTAGTTAAAAGGCGTCCCAATGATTCGGAGTTTTTAGATCTTGATGCAAAATTTGGTAAAAGTGGGATTGAAGAGGTCAAAACTTTAGATAGCAATGGACCCACTATCTTGGATTTAAAGGAATTTAATTATGATAATTGTTATTTAATAGATTGTATTTCTTTGTTGCAATCCGTGCTAAATTCCCCGCATTCTTATAGTCAAAATAAGGCTTTTACTAAACATATCGTTGATGCTTTAATGCAATCTTATGAAGAAAAGCTTGAATTGGAAGTTTCTATCCCTAGAAAACTTTATGATGAGTGGGAACCTACTATTAAAATTAAAATTAAAGATCATGAATGCTATGCTTTGTGTGATTTGGGTGCTAGTGTTTCCACAATTCCAAAAACTTTGTGTGATTTGCTAGGTTTCCGTGAATTTGATGATTGTTCTTTAAACTTGCACCTTGCGGATTCCACCATTAAGAAACCTATGGGAAGAATTATTGATGTTCTTATTGTTGCAAATAGGAATTATGTGCCCGTAGATTTCATTGTTCTTGATATAGATTGCAATCCTTCATGTCCTATTATTCTTGGTAGACCTTTCCTTAGAACGATTGGTGCAATTATTGATATGAAGGAAGGGAATATTAGATTCCAATTTCCGTTAAGGAAAGGCATGGAACACTTTCCTAGAAACAAAATAAAATTACCTTATTTATCTATCATGAGAGCCACTTATGGATTGCATCCTAAAGATGGCAAGACCTAGATCTATCCTTGCCTTTATGCCTAGCTAGGGGTGTTAAACGATAGCGCTTGTTGGGAGGCAACCCAATTTTATTTTAGTTTTTTGCTTTTTGGTTCTCTTTAGGAATAAATAATCCATCTAGCTTCTGTTTAGATGTGGTTTTGTGTTTTAATTAGTGTTTGTGCCAAGTAGAACCTTTGGGAAGACTTGGGGAAAGTCTTTGCGATCTTGCTGTAAAAAACAGAAACTTTAACGCTCACGAGATTAGCTACAACTTTTTACTGGAGAGTGCTATTTAGTTGATTCTTTTTGCAGATGATTAATAGATAAATTCCTCCCGTCCAGCAATTCGTTTTAGAATTTTTGGATTTCCAGAAGTTTGCGTTAGTTACAGATTACTACAGACTGTTCTGTTTTTGACAGATTCTGTTTTCCGTGTGTTGTTTGCTTATTTTGATGAATCTATGGCTAGTAATGGAGTTTATGAACCATAGAAAAGTTGGAATACAGTAGGTTTAACACCAATAGAAATAAAGAATGAGTTCATTACAGTATCTTAAAGTGTTGTTTTGTTTTCTTTCGCTAACGGAGCTCACGAGATTTTCTGTTAAGTTTTGTGTTGTGAAGTTTTCAAGTTTTGGGTAAAAATTTGATGGATTATGGAACAAGGAGTGGAAAGAGCCTAAGCTTGGGGATGCCCAAGGCACCCCAAGGTAAAATCTAAGGACAACCAAAAGCCTAGGCTTGGGGATGCCCCGGAAGGCATCCCCTCTTTTGTCTTCGTCCGTCGGTAACTTTACTTGGAGCTATATTTTTATTCACCACGTGATATGTGTTTTGCTTGGAGCGTCTTGTATGATTTGAGTCTTTGCTTTTTAGTTCACTACAATCATCCTTGCTGTACACACCTTTTGAGAGAGACACACATTAATCGGAATTTCTTAGAATACTCTATGTGCTTCACTTATATCTTTTGAGCTAATTTTGCTCTAAGTGCTTACTTATATCTTTTAGAGCACGGTGGTGGTTTTATTTTATAGAAATTATTGATCTCTCATGCTTCACTTATATTATTTTGAGAGTCCTTTAGAACAACATGGTTTTTTGCCTTGGTTATAAAATTAGTCCTAATATGATAGGCATCCAAGTTGGATATAATAAAAACTTCCATATAAGTGCATTGAATACTAAGAAAAGTTAGATACTGATGATTGTTTTGAGATATGAAGATGGTGATATTAGAGTCATGCTAGTTGAGTAGTTGTGAATTTGAGAAATACTTGTTCTAAAGTTTGTGATTCCCGTAGCATGCACGTATGGTGAACCGTTATGCGATGAAGTCGGAGCATGATTTATTTATTGATTGTCTTCCTTATGAGTGGCGGTCGGGGACGAGCGATGGTCTTTTCCTACCAATCCATCCCCCTAGGAGCATGCGCGTAGTACTTTGTTTCGATAACTAATAGATTTTTGCAATAAGTATGTGAGTTCTTTATGACTAATGTTGAGTCCATGGATTATACGCACTCTCATCCTTCCACCATTGCTAGCCTCTCTAATACCGCGCACCTTTCGCCGGTATCATACACCCACCATATACCTTCCTCAAAACAGCCACCATACCTACCTATTTTGGCATTTCCATAGCCATTCCGAGATATATTGCCATGCAACTTACCACCATTCCATTTATTATGACACGTTTCATCATTGTCATAGACTCATATTGCCTTGCATGATCATGTAGTTGACATCGTATTTGTGGCAAAGCCACCTTTATTTTGTTCAAAATGCATGTCACTCTTGATTCATTGCATATCCCAGTACACCGCCGGAGGCATTCACATAGAGTCATATTTTGTTCTAAGTATCGAGTTGTAATTCTTGAGTTGTAAGTAAATAAAACTGTGATGATCATCATTATTAGAGCATTGTCCCATGTGAGGAAAGGATGATGGAGACACTGATTCCCCCACAAGTCGGGATGAGACTCCGGACGAAAGAAAAAAAAAGAGAAAAAAAGAGGCCAAAAAAAGAAAAGAAAAAGGCCCAAATAAAAAAAATGAATGAGAGAAAAAGAGAGAAGGGACAATGTTACTATCCTTTTGCCACACTTGTGCTTCAAAGTAGCACCATGATCTTTATGATAGAGAGTCTCCTATGTTGTCACTTTCATATACTAGTGGGAATTTTACATTATAGAACTTGGCTTGTATATTCCAATGATGGGCTTCCTCAAAATGCCCTAGGTCTTCGTGAGCAAGCGAGTTGGATGCACACCCACTTAGTTTCTTTTGTTGAGCTTTCATACACTTATAGTTCTAGTGCATCCGTTGCATGGCAATCCCTACTCACTCACATTGATATCTATTGATGGGCATCTCCATAGCCCGTTGATACGCCTAGTTGATGTGAGACTATCTTCTCCTTTTTGTCTTCTCCACAACCACCATTCTATTCCACATATAGTGCTATGTCCATGGCTCACGCTCATGTATTGCGTGAAGATTGAAAATTTTTTAGAACATCAAAAGTATGAAACAATTGCTTGGCTTGTCATCGGGGTTGTGCATGATTAAATACTTTGTGTGATGAAGATAGAGCATAGCCAGACTATATGATTTTGTAGGGATAACTTTCTTTGGCCATGTTATTTTGAGAGGACATGATTGCTTTGTTAGTATGCTTGAAGTATTATTAATTTTAAGTCAACATTAAACTTTTATCCTGAATCTTTTGGATCTGAACATTCATGCCACAATAAAGAAAATTACATTGAGAAATATGCTAGGTAGCATTCCACATGAAAATTTCTGTTTTTATCATTTACCTACTTGAGGACGAGCAGGAATTAAGCTTGGGGATGCTTGATACGTCTCCAACGTATCTATAATTTTTTATTGTTCCATGCTATTATATATTCTGTTTTGGATGTTTAATGGGCTTATTTATACACTTTTATATTATTTTTGGGACTAACCTATTAACCCAAGTCCCAGTGCAAATTACTGTTTTTATTCCTATTTCAGTGTTTCGCAGAAAAGGAATATCAAACAGAGTCCAAATGGAATGAAACCTTCGGGAGAGTTATTTTTGGAACAAACGTGATCCAGAGGACTTGGAGTGGACGTCAAGAAACATACTAGGAAGCCACGAGGTAGGGGGCGCGCCTACCCCCCTAGGCGCGCCCTCCACCTTCGTAGGCCCCTCGTGGCTCCACCGACCTACTTCTTCCTCCTATATATACCTACGTACCCCGAAACCATCGAGGAGCACCACGAAAACCTAATTCCACCGCTGCAATCTTCTATACCCGTGAGATCCCATCTTGGGGCCTTTTCCGGTGCTCCGCCGGAGGGGGAATCAATCACGGAGGGCTTCTACATCAACACTATAGCCTCTCCGATGATGTGTGAGTAGTTTACCACAGACCTTCGGGTCCATAGTTATTAGCTAGATGGCTTCTTCTCTCTCTTTGGATCTCAATACAAAGTTCTCCTCGATCTTCTTGGAGATATATTCGATGTAACTCTTTTTGCGGTGTGTTTGTCGAGATCTGATGAATTGTGGGTTTATGATCAAGATTATCTATGAACAATATTTGAATCTTCTCTGAATTCTTTTATGTATGATTGGTTATCTTTGCAAGTCTCTTCCAATTATCAGTTTGGTTTGGCCTACTACATTGACCTTTCTTGCAATGGGAGAAGTGCTTAGCTTTGGGTTCAATCATGCGGTGCTCAATCCCAGTGACAGTAGGGGAAACAACACGTATTGTATTGTTGCCATCGAGGATAAAAAGATGGGGTTTATATCATATTGCTTGAGCTTATCCCTCTACATCATGCCATCTTACCTAATGCGTTACTCTGTTCTTATGAACTTAATACTCTAGATGCATGCTGGATAGCGGTCGATGTGTGGAGTAATAGTAGTAGATGCAGGCAGGAGTCGGTCTACTTGTCACGGACGTGATGCCTATATACATGATCATGCCTAGATATTCTCATAATTATGCACTTTTCTATCAATTGCTCGACAGTAATTTGTTCACCCACCGTAATACTTATGCTATCTTGAGAGAAGCCACTAGTGAAACCTATGGCCCCCGGGTCTATTTTCCATCATATTAATCTCCCATCAACTAGCTATTTCTATCGCCGTTTATTTTGCTTTCTTTACTTTTAGTCTTTATCATAAAAATACCAAAAATATTATCTTATCATCTCTATCAGATCTCACTTTTGCAAGTGGCCATGAAGGGATTGACAACCCCTTTATCGCGTTGGTTGCAAGGTTCTTATTTGTTTGTGTAGGTACGAGGGACTTGCGTGTGGACTCCTACTGGATTGATACCTTGGTTCTCAAAAACTGAGGGAAATACTTACGCTACTTTGCTGCATCACCCTTTCCTCTTCATGGGAAAAACCAACGCATGCTCAAGAGGTAGCATCAACTTCAATACCTCTTTCAGAAATTTTATGCCCCAAGACAATACCTTCATTAACCATAAAGTGGCACTTCTCCCAATTCAAGACAAGGTTAGTTTCTTCACATCTCTGCAAAACTCGATCAAGGTTGCTCAAGCAATCATCAAAAGAAGTTCCATAAATTGAGAAATCATCCATGAAAACCTCAACAATCTTTTCACAAAAATCAGAGAATATAGCCATCATGCATCTTTGAAAGGTAGCAGGTGCATTACATAAACCAAAAGGCATACGTCTATAAGCAAAGGTACCGAAAGGATAGGTAAAGGTGGTCTTTTCTTGATCCTCTTTTGACACAGGTATTTGAGAGAAACCAGAATAACCTTCTAGAAAGCAAAAATGTGTGTGTTTGGATAGTCTTTCTAGCATTTGATCAATGAAAGGTAAAGGGTAATGATCCTTTTTAGTAGCTTTATTTAATTTGCGGAAATCAATTACCATTCTATAACCTGTAACAATTCTTTGTGGGATCAATTCATCTTTATCATTAGGAACAACAGTAATACCTCCCTTCTTAGGGACACAATGGACAGGACTTACCCACTGACTATCTGCAACGGGATAAATTATACCTGCCTCCAGAAGCTTTAGTATTTCTTTCCTTACCACTTCTTTCATCTTAGGATTTAACCGTCGTTGGTGATCAACAACTGGTTTAGCGTCTTTCTCCAATTTTACTTTGTGTTGGCATAGGGTGGGACTAATGCCCTTAAGATCATCAAGAGTATATCCAATAGCAGCACGGTGCTTCTTCAGAGTTTTCAATAATTTCTTTTCTTCATGCTCTGAAAGGTTAGCACTAATAATAACAGGATATATCTTCTTTTCATCAAGATAACCATATTTAAGAGTATCGGGTAATGGTTTAAGCTCGAACATGGGATCACCCTTGGGTGGAGGGGGATCCCCTAGTATTTCAACAGGCAAGTTGTGTTTCAAGATAGGTCCTTGTTTAAAGAATACTCCATCTATTCCCCTCCTTTCATTCACAAACATATCATTTTCATGGTCTAGCAAATATTGTTCTAAAGGGTCATTAGGAGGCACGACAATAGAAGCAAGACCAATAATTTCATCTTTACTAGGCAATTCCTCGTCACGGGGTTGTCTACGAAATTTAGCAAAGTTAAACTCATGAGACATATCCCCCAAACCAATAGTAACAACATCCTTTTCGCAGTCTATCCTAGCATTAACAGTATTCAAGAAGGGTCTACCAAATATAATGGGACAAAAGTTATCTTGTGGGGAACCAAGAACAAGAAAATCAGCAGGATATTTAACTTTCCCACACAAGACTTCAACATCTCTAACAATCCCAACTGGTGAAATAGTGTCTCTATTGGCAAGCTTAATTGTAACATCAATTTCTTCTATCTCAGTAGGTGCGATATCATGCATAATTTCTTTGTATAAGGAATGAGGTATTGCACTTGCACTAGCACCCATATCACATAAGCCATGATAACAATGATCTCCTATTTTAACAGAAATAACAGGCATGCCTACAACAGGTCTATGTTTATTTTTAGTATCAGGTCTAGCAATTCTAGCAGTTTCCTCACAAAAATAAATAACATGCCCATAATTATTATCAACCAAGAGATCTTTAATCACAGCAATACTAGGTTCAAATTTAATTTGGTCAGGGGGTTTGGGTGTCTTAATGTTACTTTTTTTACCACAGTTGAAGCTTTAGCATGATCCTTTATTCTAACAGGGAAAGGTGGTTTCTCAATATAAGCAGTAGGAACGACAGGATCATTATAAGTGATAGTCTTTTCTTCAACTTTAATAGGTGCAACTACTTTTACTTCAATGGGAGGATTATATTTAAACCACTTCTCCTTTGGGAGATCAACATGAGTAGCAAAGGATTCACAGAAAGAAGCTACTATCTCAGAGTCAAGTCCATATTTAGTGTTAAATTCACGGAAAACATCGGTATCCATAAAAGATTTAACACAATCAAACTTAGGTGTTATACCTGAATCCTTACCTTCGTCGAGATCCCAGTCTTCAGAGTTGCGTTTAATTCTTTCCAATAAATCTCATTTGAATTCAATAGACTTCGTCGTAAAATATCCAGTACAAGAAGTATCGAGCATGGAGCGATTATTGAGAGAAAGCCGAGCATAAATTTTTTGAATAATCATTTCTCTTGAGAGCTCATGATTGGGGCATGAATATAACATTGACTTAAGCCCCCCAAGCTTGAGCGATGCTTTATCCTTCGCGAGGCCAAAAATTATATATATAATTACGATCACGATGAACAAGATGCATAGGATAAAACTTCTGATGAAATTCCAATTTCAATCGGTTGTAGTTCCATAATCCCATATCATCACATAGCCTAAACCATGTCAATGCCTCTCCCTTCAAAGATAAATGGAAGACCTTCTTCTTGATAACATCCTCGGGAATACCTGCAAGCTTAAATAATCCACAGACTTCATCCACATAGTAATGTTCCATCTCCTGTAAAAGGATTAGCTAGCAGTTTCTCTATCATATCTGAAGGAATTTAAAAGTAAACATTTTCAGTAGGTTCAGTAGGTTGAGGAGCAACTCTTTGATCTAGTGGTCGGGGTGAAGATACACCGAACAAGCCCCTCAGAGGATTACTTTCCATAGTAACAAGTGATAGTAAATTTCAGCACACTATATAAAATTTTCCTTACCAAATTCCACCTACCAAAGGCGCTTCACTCCCCGGCAACGGCGCCAGAAAAGAGTCTTGATGACCCACAAGTATAGGGGATCTATCTTAGTCCTTTCGATAAGTAAGAGTGTCGAACCCAACGAGGAGCAGAAGGAAATGATAAGCGGTTTTCAGCAAGGTATTCTCTGCAAGCACTGAAATTATCGGTAACAGATAGTTTTGTGATAAGGGAATTGGTAACGGGTAACAAGTAATGAAAGTAAATAAGGTGCAACAAGATGTCCCAATCCTTTTTGTAGCAAAGGACAAGCCTGAACAAACTCTTATATAGAGAAAAGCGCTCCCGAGGACACATGGGAATTATCGTCAACCTAATTTTCATCACGCTCATATGATTCACGTTCGTTACTTTGATAATTTCGTATGTGGGTGGACCGGTGCTTGGGTGCTGCCATTTCTTGGACAAGCATCCCACTTATGATTAACCCCTATTGCAAGCATCCGCAACTACAAGAGAAGTATTAAGGTAAACCTAACCATATCATGAAACATATGGATCCAAATCAGCCCCTTACGAAGCGACGCATAAACTAGGGTTTAAGCTTCTGTCACTCTAGCAACCCATCATCTACTTATTACTTCCCAATGCCTTCCTCTAGGCCCAAATAATGGTGAAGTGTCATGTAGTCGACGTTCACATAACACCACTAGAGGAAAGACAACATACATCTCATCAAAATATCGAACGAATACCAAATTCACATGACTACTTATAGCAAGACTTCTCCCATGTCCTCAGGAACAAACGTAACTACTCACAAATCATATTCATGTTCATAATCAGAGGGGTATTAATATGCATAAAGGATCTGAACATATGATCTTTCACCAAATAAACCAACTAGCATCAACTACAAGGAGTAATCAACACTACTAGCAACCCACAGGTACCAATCTGAGGCTTTGGGACAAAGATTGGATACAAGAGATGAACTAGGGTTTGAGAGGAGATGGTGCTGGTGAAGATGTTGATGGAGATTGGCCCCCTCCTGATGAGAGGATCGTTGGTGATGACGACGGCGATGATTTCCCCCTCCCGGAGGGAAGTTTCTCCGGCGGAACAGCTCTGCTGGAGCCCTAGATTGGTTCCGCCAAGGTTCCGCCTCGTGGCGGCGGAGTTTCTTCCCGAAAGCTTGCTTATAATTTTTCTCAGACAAAAGACTTCATATAGCAGAAGATGGGCACCAGAGGCCTGCCAGGGGGCCCACGAGGCAGGGGGCGCGCCCCCCACCCTCGTGGCCAGGGTTTGGGCCCCCTCTGGTGGATTCTTTCGCCAGTATTTTTGTTAATTCCAAAAATAACTTCCGTGAAGTTTCAGGACTTTTGGAGCTGTGCAAAATAGGTCTCTAATATTTGCTCCTTTTCCAGCCCAGAATTCCAGCTGTCGGCATTCTCCCTCTTCGTGTAAACCTTGTAAAATAAGAGAGAATAGACATAAGTATTGTGACAGAACGTGTAATAACAGCCCATAATGCAATAAATATCGATATAAAAGCATGATGCAAAATGGACGTATCACTCATCAGAATACGTGTATATTAACGCAACCATCAATACGTGACATATTTCGCCGACAATCTTGTGGCGTTTACACCGACACGGATACCTCGTTCATCATTTCATTCCCTCCGAAATCAGAAGGAAACCGGACGCAACCAGACTCATCACAACGAGCGGCCATCAATCCTTGGCATCTATTCCCTCCCGTGCGCTGGCACGACATTCTCTGTGCCTCCACATTTCCTCCTAACAACCATCACGAGTGTTTACACTCGTACATTGCCTCGTTCATCGTGCCACTCGCTCAAAAACACAATTTAAAAACACTTATTATATTTCATAAAAAGAATAATATTTTTTTGGAACAAGCTGACCACACCTTGACATGCCTGGCATTTAGTTTCACACTAGAAAGAGATAAAGAAACGTGATGTTGTCTAATGCGCACACACCCACCTACCTAAGCCAAATCCGAACCCAAACCAAGACAGACGGAGGAGACAACCTTTCTTTGCTCTGCTCTGCTCCAACAAATTTCGGATGTCGGTGAAACTTTGGAACTCACACTATTCACACCTAATTTTATATTTCTTGCCACGAGCTCCTCGAATGTCCAAACTTCATGAAATTTTGCACGTAGTTTACGCACAGGAGCATCTTGCATCACTATTTGTTTTGGATTTTTTTTTTGAACTTTTTTCCTTTTTAACTCACGGTACTGTTCACCGGGCTCATCTGAGCCAGACTCTGGGTTAAATTATCAGACTATTAGTACTTGGCATCCATTTTTCGCTCTCAAAAGTATGTTATCACACCTTTTTTTCACGAATAGTATGTTCTTACACCTAGACCCATGTGTTACCTTGTTCGCTATGCCGTCTCTTCTAAAATACTAAAAGAAAAAAAAACTTAGCTCACCGCAGCCGTGTTCAGGATTTCCCCTCGTTCAAAACTAGAAGAAAAACCAGACGCAATGCCACACATTTGCCAACAAAAAGTTGTTTCAGACATAGTTAATGCCGCCATGTGGCCAAAAGTACATTTCGTTCTATTCGTATGGGCATGGCATTTTCTCTGGATCACATATATGATTCACATCCACGTTGCCACGTTGGCTTGTTTCTCATGCCACTTTTCTTAATTCAGAAAGAAATTGGCTACAATAAGATTCATTTGACAATAACAAATCATCATGAGACGTAAATTAGTACGACCATCAGTACTTGACATCCATTTCTCGCTCTGCGCTTGCACTACATTCTGCGCGTCTTAATATTGTCTGCCTATCGCACTACACAGGTGCTTACACCGCCACGTTGCCGTATCCATCGTGTCATTTCCTCACAAATTAGAAAGAAGCTGATTGCAGTTAGACTCATTTGCAAATAACAACTCACAGTAAGGCATAATTTAACACAACCATCAACACTTGACATCTATATGCTCTTCTCCGAGTTGAAAGGACATTATATTTCCTCTCCATGCAACATTAACGCAACTGTCATGTCCTTCCCCATTTGCCAATAACAACTCATCACAAGTTAATACCGTCATCAATATGTTCCTCTCCACTTTGACAAGACATTCAACATTCTCTCCCGTGCACATGACACAAGTGATTACACCCGTACATTAACCCATTCATCATGTCCTTCCCTTTGAAATCAGAAGGAAACACACCGCAACTAGACCGATTTGCCAGTAATAGCTACTCACAATAGCATAAGTTAATACGACTATCAATATTTGATATACATTTGATCTATCTACGTTGGTATGCCATTTTGCATGTCTCACTATTTCTTCCGGATAAGATGACACGAGGGTTTACCCCGATATAGGTACATTACCTCGTCCCTCATATTCTTGCCTTTGAAATCCCAAGCAAACACGTTACCCTACAACTCATCAAAATCTGTGTATATTAACATAACCATCAATATATGACATACATTTCACTGACAATGTTGCTGCGTTTACACCTGCGTTTACACCGACATTGATACATTACCTCGTCCATCATTTCATTCCCTCTAAAATCAGAAGGAAACCGGCCGCAACCAGACTCATCACAACGTGCGGCCATCAATCCTCGGCATATATTCCCTCCCATGCGTTGGCACGACATTCTTCACGCCTCCATATTTCCCCCTATCAACCGTCACATGTGTTTACACCGGCACATTGCCTCGTTCATCGTGCCGCGCGCTAAAAAACACAATTTAAAAACACTTATTATATTTCATAAAAATAATATTTTTTTTGGAACAAGATGACCACACTTTGACATGCCTGGCATTTCGTTTCACACTAGAAAGAGATAAAGAACCTTGCTCTGCTCTGATCCTGCAATTTATGGATGTTTGAGAAACTTTTGAAAATCGCACTATTCACAAAATTTTGCACGGAGTTCATGCACAGGAGCATCTTGCACCACAAAAAAAATAGAATTTTTATGAACTTTTCCTTTTTAAATCACGGTACTGTTCATCAGGCTCATCAGAGCCAGACTCTAGGTTGAATTATCCGACCATTAGTACTTGACATCCATTTTTTAGCTCTGCCCTTGCACTACATTCTGTGCGTCTTACTATTGTCTGCCTATCACACTGCATAAGTGTTTACATCGCCACGTTGCCTTACCCATCATGTCATTCCCTACAAATTAGAAGGAAACTGATTGCACTTAGACTCATTTGCCAATAACAACTCAGGGTGAGGTGTAATTTAATACAGCCATCAAAACTCGACATCTATATGCTCCTCTCCGAGTTGAAAGGACATTAATTTTCTCTACACAGAACATTAACGCAACCATCATGTCCTTCCTTTTGAAATCGTAAAAAAATGGGCTGCAGCCAGACCCATTTGTAACAACTACCGCCATCAATATGTTCCTCTCCACTTTGACAAGACATTCAGCATTTCCAGACAGGTGATTACACCCGTACATTAACTCATTCATCATGCCCTTCCCTTTGAAATCAGAAGGAAACACACAACAACTAGACCCATTTGCCAGTAGTAGCTACTCACAAGAGCATAAGTTAATACGACTGTCAATATTTGATATACATTTCCTTCTATCTACGTTGGCATGCCATTTTGCCAGGCTCA
>NC_057796.1:494621313-494647750 GCF_018294505.1 Triticum aestivum
GACGACACGAGGGTTTACACCGACACAAATACATTACCTCGTCCATCATATTCTTAAATGTGAAATCACAAGCAAACGCGTGGCAACCAAACATTGTTATCCCACAACTCATCAAATTACGTACATTAACACAGCCATCAATGCGTGACATACATTTCGCCCACAATCTGGTGGCGTTTACATCGACACCGGCACATTACCTCGTCCATCATCTCATTTCCCTTCGAAATCAGAAGGAAACCGGCGGCAACCAGACTCAACACAACGCGCAGCCATCAATCCTCGGCATCTATTCCCTCCCCTGCGCGCTGGCACGGCATTCTTCATGCCTCCTTATTTCCTCCTATCAACCGTCACGAGTGTTTACACCCGTACATTGCCTCGTTCCTCGTGCCGCTCGCTCAAAAACACAATTTCCAAACAATTATATTTTTCATATAAAAAAGAATAATATTTTTTTGTGGAACAAGGTGACCACGCCTTGACATGCCTGGCCTTTGGTTTCACACTAGAAAGAGAAGAAGAGATAAAGAAACGTGCTGCTGTCCGATGCGCTCACACCCACCTACCTAACCCAAACCCAAATCCAAGAGAGACGGACGAGACAGCCTCCCCTGCTTTGCTCTGCTCTGCTCCTACAAAGACCCGAGAGAGCCGACGACCACGACCTCTCCCTCCCCCTCCCCCCTCCACCCAATAGCGAGAGCTTACCTTCTCCCCCCATCTCTCCCCCGATGCCCAATCGCCGGCGGAAGCGCGAGCCCGACGACGGAGGGGGCGCCGCTGCCGCGGCCGGTGCTGGTGGCGCCGGCGCGGATGAGAGCAAGAGGGATCTTGATTTGCGCATCACCAACATCCTGGCCGAGTACCACGCGCCCCGCCCCACACGCCGCGCGCTCCCCCTCCTCGAGCTCAACGGCCGGGTTCTTGCGGAGGAGGACGAGGAGGGGGAGGCCGAGGTCGTCTCCCCGCTCACGGCCCCGGCCCCGGCCCTTCCGGTCGTGGTCGTCGACGGGCGGCCGTCCAAGCGCCGGGTCGTCGCCGGCGGGGGAGGAGGAGGGGACGAGGCCTCGCCGTACCAGCGCCGGCTGTGGGTCAAGGACCGGTCCAGCGAGTGGTGGGAGCTGCGGAGCAGCCCGGGGTACCCGGAGGCGGAGTTCCTGCGGGAGTTCCGGATGGGCCGCGCCACGTTCGGCATGGTCTGCGACGCGCTCGGCGCCGCCGTCGCCAAGGAGGACACGGCGCTACGCGCCGCCATCCCGGTGCGGCAGCGCGTGGCCGTCTGCGTCTGGCGCCTGGCCACCGGCGAGCCGCTCCGGCTCGTCTCCAAGCGCTTCGGCATCGGCATCTCCACCTGCCACAAGCTGGTCCTCGAGGTGTGCGCCGCCATCCGCTCCATCCTCATGCCGCGCTTCCTCCGGTGGCCGGACCGCGGCTCCGCCGCCTCCGCCGCCGTGAAGGCCAGCTTCGAGGCCAGCTCCGGCGTGCCGGACGTGGTGGGCGCCATGTACACCACCCACATCCCCATCATCGCGCCCAAGGTGCACGTCGCCTCCTACTTCAACCGCCGGCACACGGAGCGCAACCAGAAGACGTCCTACTCCATCACGCTGCAGGGGGTGGTCGGCCCCGACGCCACCTTCACCGACGTCTGCATCGGCTGGCCGGGCTCGCTCGCCGACGACCAGGTGCTCGACAAGTCGGCGCTGCAGCAGCGCGCCGCGGCCGGGATGATGGAGGGGTCCTGGGTGGTCGGCGGCGCCAGCTACCCGCTCACCGACTGGTGCCTCGTCCCCTACACCCACCAGAACCTCACCTGGACGCAGCACGCCTTCAACGAGAAGGTCGCCCAGCTCCGGGACGTGGCCGTCGACGCCTTCTCGCGCCTCAAGAGCCGCTGGGCCTGCCTGCAGAAGCGCACCGAGGTGAAGCTCCAGGACCTGCCCGTGGTGCTCGGCGCCTGCTGCGTGCTCCACAACATCTGCGAGGCCAGAGGGGAGGCCATGCCGCCGGAGCTACGGGTGGAGGTGGAGGACGACCTGGCCGTGCTGGACAACCCCGTGCGCTCCGACGCCGCCGCCAAAGCCAGGGACAAGATCGCGCACAACCTCCTCCACCGCGGCCTCGCCGGCACAGCCTTCTTCTAATTAGCTACTGCATCCTCTTGATCGGTTCCATTCGGTTCAACGATCTTGAGCTTAATCTGCTCATTCCATTCGATGATTCGATCCAAACCCTGTCAAAGAATCGAATTTTCAGTTGCTCAGTAGTAGGAGGGCCCTAGTTAACTCGTCGTATCCCAGGGAAGAAAGAAAGAAAGAAAGAAAGAAAAGAAATTTTACACCGTGTGGAAGAAACATACTAGCAGAGGAAGGAAAGAAGATCCGATTGTTTGGTTCATTCTTCAGTTCAACTACTATTTGTTTGTATATAAATTTTTGGACTTGGTTTTGGTGCAGACAATCAAACAAATGTCTCTGCTTTGCTATGCAATCTTATTAACCTTTGGTCAATCTTAATCTTAATCTTGTTTGACCTCAAGTTAGTTTTCCTCTCTTTCTCTCTTGTTAGCTCCAATGCTAACAAGTCTTGTGTAGAGTGTCGTGTGTGAATGTGGCATAGTTTGGTCAGTCAAATAACTAGGCTGATTCGGATTTAGCAGATGTCCAGGTCCAGGTCCAGGTCCAGGTTCAGGTTCAGGACTGGGTGTTGTGTGAACACATGCGTCAGAGGAATACTCACACCGCAAGAAAGCAATCCTGCTATACGGACGATCCAACACGCATACGATTAGAGACAGCCCAAGATAATTCAGTTTGTGGGCCACACCATGCAACAAATTTTACAGTCTGGTTCGTACAGGTTTCCGACGAAAAAGTATCCTACGCATAGCAGTTTCGGCAAGAAAGAGCCCACAAGTGTCAAAAAGTCCCTTTCTTTCTTTGGAGGACCAGCTCTAGTGAGCCTTCTACTTTGAATAGTGTCAAAATGATCCCCGTCCTAAGCATGTTTAGGTACACCCATATCTATATCTTTAAGACAAATCTAAGGCGAGTAATTTGAGATAGAGGTTGTATAATTGCTGGCATTACGCACATACCTACTTATCTAAATCCGTAGTAGCTATAGTCTGTCATAGACTGTTTTTTCAGTAAATCTTCATTTGGGGCATATAAATTTCTAAGTGTGCATACTAGCTTTCTATAGCAATAAGAAATATTATGTCGTGCCGTCGGCCGACTTTACCTGGAAGAACCGTGCACCCCTCCAATGCCGTTTCTTTGCTTGGCTTGGCTTGCCTTGCGAAACAGGTGCTGGACCTCGGATCGCCTCACTCGACGCGGCCTTGATCACATGGAGACGTGTCCCTTCTGCGATCAAGAGGAAGAGACAATTGGACATCTCCTGCTGGACTGCGTCTTTGCACGGCAGGTTTGGATCGCGGTTGGACATGGCCTTGGGCACGCTATGTGGGCTCCAGCAACGAGCACTTTGCTCTCTGATTGGTGCCAAGTCATCAACGATACAGGCCAGAGAAAGAAGGACGCGCGCGCGATAGCCATTCTTGTAATGTGGGAGCTATGGAAGCACCGAAACGCGATTGTGTTTGACCGGGGCACACCTTTGGTGGAGCGACTTCTGGCCAGGATTGAAGCCGAGGGCAGCGCATGGAAGATGGCCGGGATCATCAAGGGTGATATGTCCTTTGGGGTAGTGACAGGGTGGGCGAGAGCGAGAGTGTAACTTACAAGAGTAATACCATGGAGCGGGTTGGCATAGCCTTGGACTTGGGTGCATGTAATATGTAATGCCAATGGTGGAGGGGCTCTCTCCCCGTTCTCCTTCTTTAATAGAAAGTATGCACGCTCGTGCATATTTGAAAAAAAAAATTCTAAATTTCAGTTGCTCATAGTCAAAGAACAGAGAGAGCTCGCCCCATGTCAAAGAAACTGAGCAAGACAACAAGGTTTGTTTTCTTGTAGCTTTGTTTAAAGTGTTGTGTGTGAATGTGGCATGGTTTGGTCAGTCAAAATAGCTAGGCTGAGTTGGATTTAACCGGGTGTGAACTCTTCCCAGGAATACTGACAGTGCAAGAAAGAGCACACAAGTGTGCTCTTTATTAGGGTCGATTTTTATTCTTCACTTGCCTGCATAGTCATAGAAGAGACAGAGGGAGTGAAGCCTGAGTTTTGGGAGGTTGTTAACTTATATCCTAATAAATGATGAAACACAAGGAAAATGATTTACACCATACAAAAAACATGAGAAAAGACGGGCTTTTTTTAATTTAATTCTTTGTTTTAAGTGAATTAATCCCAATATGTCATCGCTCTCCTACCTCGCTCCTCGATTGATGATAATGCCCTTCCCCCTTTCTGCTTTGTCGGTCATTAGAGGCTTCTTGAATTTCCAATTCCCTATTTCGTACTTATTTTCTAAGCGCAATCTAAAAATTATCCGTTCACTGAAAATTTGTTCGTTTTGGTTAGTTTCAATTAGATCCGATCCCAAAAGCCATCAAAGGCAATATCAGATTAGATGGTTTCCCCTCTGCTCCCGTGAAGAATCCCAAGAGCCCACCCAAGGCCAGATAGCTAGAATTAAAACAAGCCTCCATAGAAGCCGTTTGTCGCGTGGATGTTTGCGCCTGCAGCCAGGATGATAGTACGAGAATTGCAATCATAATTAATCAGAGAAAACAACAGAAAGCAGCTGAGCGTTTTGGCGCGCCAGAGTGCCATCGATCAGCTTGTCCCGTTCCCACCTGGCAGCTCCTCTTTCCCCACATCAACCCTAGGGCCCTGCATCAGCGCCAAACGAGTCTGTACGTATATGTTGGGATTCTGAGGCAACACAGAGTAAGATTGTATTCTTAATGCATGCGTACAATAGATAGAGAGATAATAAAACTAGAAATTTGGCTTGAGTGAACACCCAATGAACACCTACTAGTTGAATTTATATGCATGCACGTGCGTGTTGTCTTTTGGTGAGGCCAATTAACGTCGTTTTCAAGAATAAATAGCTCAGGAAGGTGCCATATTTGTGCCCTAAGCTAGTAATCAGTTGGTTTCAATGCATTAGGAGCTACTACTATAAGGAAATCCTTGGTTTTCACGATCGAGGCGGCGGCGGAGGGCTTAGCCTTATATGTTGCCGAGTCCCTCACGATCACGCCTCTAGCTATTCAACGTGTCTCCTCTCCGTCTATGTGTACGTGGCATGTTTGAAGAATCAAAATTTTCAGTTGCTCAATAAGTGGGCCGTAGGAAAGAAAGAAATTTTTACATCATGTCAAAGAAACATGCTAGCAGAGCAAGGAAAGAAGATTCAGTTGTTTGGTTTGATTCTCCGGTTCATCTATGATCTGTACATAAATTTTTGGACTTGGTTGGCAAACAAACAAATTAAACAAATGTCTTTGCTATGCAATCTCTGGATGCTCTTGTTTGACCTCAAGTTTTCCTCTCTTGTTAGCTTCAACTGCAATGCAAGGCTTGTTTGTCTGTGGCTTTGTTTAGAGTGTTGTGTGTGAATGTGCCATCGTTTGGTCAGTCAAATAACTAGGCTCAGTCGCATTTAGCAGGTTCAGGTTCAGGACTGGGTGTGAACTCGTCTGAGGATTACTGACAGTGCAAGAAAGAGCAAGCAAGTGTGCTCTATAAAAAAAAGGATCCATTTTTCTTCTTACTTTACTTGCTCGTAGTTATAGGAGAGAGAGAGAGAGAGAGAGAGGAGCGGCGTTGCAGCAACCGAGCTCCACTGCTCTCTATATTTAAACATTTTGCAATTTGGGTTTTTGAAGTTTCAAAAATGTGAAAAATTTCCCGGGGATACATATACACATTCCGATTACACGCATCAAGTTTTGGTAGAAATCTCGTTTTGTTTTGGGCTATAGGAAAATAAATAAATTTTTGACAGTATATAGCATAAAAAGGGTGCCATTTCTGTTAGAAATTTATCTTTTTTGTATTTCCTAAAATACAAAGTATTTCTTTTCCTTGCATGCGCCGGCTGTATTTTTGCTTAAACCGGCGAAAAGTGAGGTCGTGGGGGCACGGCTGGGGCATTTTTATGTCGCCGGTGCTAAAAAATGGCCCTTGGAGGGCGTCCTGGGGGCATGGGTGGAGATGCTCTAACGACGACGAGGCTAGTCCAGCCGGCGGCAGCAACAGCAGTGACGAGTCCAGGCGGCGGCGGTTGTTGGCTTGTGTGCCTCTCCCCTACCATGCGCGTGTGGACCTGAGTGAAAGAGTAGTGCGGGCATAGGTTAGGGTTGGTACTCGGCTTTCTACTGGGCTGGCGTATCCCGGTTGTGTCATGAACGGGGAACATGCCGCATAGGGGGTTCTCTCTTTCTTTTTTAAATCACAAAAAACAAGATACTCCATCGATACGCGTATGCGGCTGTACCAGCCGTATCGGTGTATCAGTGACGTACATGACATGCATACACATATTTTGCATGTATCAGTGCTTCGTAGCAAATTACACACGAACCCAGTTCTTTTACCCGAGAATCGAACCTTCGGCCAGATTATTCTACAATCTTGAAATCATATTTCTTTTTACAATCATAGTTATTTCTACCCTAACCATAGCTAGGATTGTCAAAGAAATATAGCTTCAAGTTTCTAGAAGAATTTAGGGGGATGTCTGATTCTCAGGATTCTGCGAGAATCGACCAAAAGAACTAGGCTAGCGTTGCCCATGCTGCATGCACCGAAAATGCAAGGAGCCTCTTTGATACCGGCAATCATTTTTTTAATGGCAATAGACAATTTTTCAACCACAATGTACATTTTTTATATACATAAGAAACATTTTTAATAGATGTTTAACATTTTTTTAATGCATAATCAACTCTTTTAATATATGTTGAAATTTTTTGGTATACATCAGGAAATTTTTTTATACAAGTTAATATTTTTTAAATACATGATCAACATTTTTCTCATACACATAGTATTTTTGTGTATATATTTTCTGCATACATGCCAAACATTTTTCTATGCACATTTCACATTTATCAAATGCTTGATTAACAATTCTCAAATACTTGATTAACATTTTTTGGAATGCTTGATTAAATCAAATGCATGGTCAACCTTTTTCATACACATTGTATATTTTTTGTATACATTTTTCGTATGCATGAGAAAAAAATTCTCTATACACATTAAACATTTTTCATATGCTTAATTAATTTTTTTCAAATGTTTTATGTAAAGTATTTTTGTAATATACTCCCTCTGCTCGTAAATACTCCCTCCGTCTCAAAGTAAGTACTAAGTTTGAGACACTTATTTTGAGACAGAGGGAGTATAAGACATTTTAGAGATTTCACTATGGACTACATACGAATGTATATAGACATACTTTAGAGTTTAGATTAGATTCACTCATTTTGCTACGTATGTAGTCTATAGTAAAATCTCTAAAAGATCTTATATTTTGGAACGGAGGGACTATATATTTATAATATTTCAAACTTTAAAAATAAAGTAAAATAAAAAGCAAAAAAAGAAAACAGAAAATGTGCATAAAAAACGACAGTGGCTTGTGGCTTCCTGCGTGCTGGGCCAGTCTATTTAGTGAGGCGCCTGACGCGACTGCACCCTACATCATGCTAACAAGGCACGCCCGTTAAAGAGGGCTTCGCAGGCGTCTGAGCGGTTGCTATCGCTTGCTCATGTAAAAAAACGGCTCTGTTTTTTTAATTTTTAGAAAATGTGAAAAAGTATCATATTCTTTTGGTTAAAAAGCCACAAACTTCTTAAAAAAAGTCATGAATATAAAAATGTCTGTGAACTCAAAAAATTGTTCACAAAATTTTAAACTATCCATGAATTTCAAAATGCCCGTGAATTTGGGTTTTTCATCGATTTAAAAAATGTTCATGGCTTTTAAAAAATTCATGATTTTTAAAAATCATGAATTAAATAATGTAAATAAAGTTTAAAATGTTCTTGATTTTAGTTTTTAAAATTAATAAAATTTAACAAAATTCACAATTGCTTTTTGCAAAACTTTAACATGTTCACAAAGTTTATAAAAAGTTAGTATTTTTTACTAATATAAACAAAATGCAAAAAAAGAAAACGCTACTCCCTCCGATCGAAATTAATTAACGCAACTTCTATACAACATTGTATAAAATTGTTGTATAGAGGCGGCTTCAAATTCATAGGAATACACTAAAAAAATATTCAATTCATGGAAAAATAGTTAAAAAACCAAGAAAATAAACACAAAAAAAAGCCAAGGCCATCCGCGCCCAGTGAAACGGTCGAGATGTGGCACAAAAATGACAACAACAATAAAGCATTTAGTCCCAGACAAGTTGAGGTGACTAAAGGTGAAACCTATGAAATCTCGCAACCAACTCATGGCTCTGACACATGGATAGCAAGCTTCCACGCATCTTTGTTCATAGCTAGTTCTTTGGTGATACTTCAATTTTTCAGGTCTCTCTTTATGACGGACTCCTCCCATGTTAAATTCGGCCTATCCCGACCTTTCTTGACATTCCCTGCACGTTTTAGTCGTCCGCTATGCACTGGAACTTCTGGAGGTCTGCGCTGAATATGCCCAAACCATCTCAGACGATGTTGGACAAGATTCTCTTCAATTGGTGCTACCCCAAATCTATCTCAGATATCATCATTCCGGACTCGATCCTTCCTTGCGTGGCCACATATCCATCTCAACATACGCATCTCCGGCACACTTAACTATTGAACATGTCGCCTTTTAGTCGGCCAACACTCAGCGCCATACAACATTGGGGGTCGAATCGCCGTCCTGTAGAACTTGCCATTAAGCTTTTGTGGCACTCCCTTGTCTCAGAGATGCCAGAAGCTTGGCGCCACTTCATCCATCCGGCTTTGATTCGATGGTTCGCATCTTCATCAATACCCCCATCCTCCTGCAGCATTGACCCTAAATATCGAAAGGTGTCCTTCTGAGGCATCATCTGCTCATCAAGGCTAACCTCATCCTCCTCACACCTAGTAGTACTGAAACCACACATCATGTACTCGGTTTTAGTTCTACTAAGCGTAAACATTTTCGATTCCAAGATTTGTCTCCATAACTCTAACTTCCTATTTACCCATGTCTGACTATCGTTAACTAGCATTACATCACCTGCAAAGAGCATACACCATGAGATATCTCCTTGTATATTCCTTGCGATCTCATCCATCACCAAGGCAAAAAGATAAGGGCTCAAAGCTAACCCCTGATGCAGTCCTATCTTAATCGGGAAGTCATCAGTGTCGACATCACTTGTTCGAACACTTGTCACAGCATTATCGTACATGTCCTTGATGAGGGTAGTGTACTTTGCTGGGACTTTGTATTTCTCCAAGGCCCACCACATGACATTCCACGGTATCTTATCATAGGCCTTCTCCAGGTCAATGAACACCATATGCAAGTCCTTTTTTTGGTCCATGTATCTCTTCATAAGTTGTCGTACCAAGAAAATGGCTTCCATGGTCGCCCTCCCAGGCATGAAACCAAACTGATTTTTAGTCATGCTTGTCATTCTTCTTAAACGGTGCTCAATGACTCTCTTCCATAGCTTCATTGTATGTCTCATGAGCTTAATTTCATGGTAATTAGTACAACTCTGAACTTCCCCTTGTTCTATTAGGCGTGTGGCACAAAAATTACAAAAGTGAAAAAAAAAGAGTCCAATACTACTACTATAGTGTAGAAAAAATGCACACACAAAAAAACGAGCAGACGGTGCCGCCTGCCGTCGGGCGGCCGAGATGCGACCACGCGACCCGAGGCTGTGAGCCGCCGGCCGGCCGTCCATCGGCATCGCCTTGCTTCGTCCCCAGGGCAGCTCCCGTGCCCATGCCCGCGCACCCACCCACCGCCAACCACTCACTCCCTTCTCCCCCTTGCCTCCGTCGCCATCTCCGTCTCCACCTCCATCCATGACTACCCAGCACCAGCAGCAGCGCCAGTCCACGGCCGCCTCCTCCTCCTCCCCACTACCACCGCCATGGCCCTCCCTTAGGCTTAGTCTTATCCCCGCGCGCCGGTCCCCATGGACGCCCTAGGCGCCGCGCTGCCGCGGCTCGCTCTCGCCGACGCCGACGCCGGGCCGGACGACGCGTGCGGGAGCCCCTGCTCCGTCGCCAGCGACTGCAGCAGCGTCGCCTCCGCCGACTTCGAGGGCCTCTTGTCCCCCTCCGGTGCCGACGCGGGCCCGCCCTCGCTCCTCTCCGACGACCTGCCCGCGGCGGCCGCCGAGGCCGCGGCCGTCCCCGGCGGCGCCTGCAGGAGCGTCTTCGCGCTCGACTCGCCGCCGCTCTGGGGGCTCGAGTCCGTCTGCGGCCGCCGCCCGGAGATGGAGGACGCCGCCGCCGTCGCCCCGCGATTCTACCGCGTCCCGCTCTGGATGGTCGCCGGCGACGGCGCCGCGGTCGACGGCCTCGACCGCGCCTCCTTCCGCCTCCCCGCCCACTTTTTCGCCGTATACGACGGCCACGGCGGCGCCCAGGTCGCCGACTACTGCCGGGACAAGCTCCACGCCGCGCTCGCCGAGGAGCTGCGCGCCGCAGAGGACCGTGTCGTCGGATGCGACGACCTCAGCTCCCTGGACTCCAAGAAACAATGGGAGAAGGCGTTGGTGGACTGCTTCTGCCGCGTCGACGCCGAGGTGGAGGCGCCGGACACCGCGGGGACGACGGCGGTGACCGCGGTCGTCTGCTCGTCCCACATCATCGTCTCCAACTGCGGGGACTCGCGGGCGGTGCTGTGCCGGGGCAAGGCGCCATTGCCACTCTCTCTGGACCATAAGGCACTATCATCATTCATCACATTTGCTCTTTACCCCTGCAATTGCCTCCGAGTTCTTGAGTTCATCAGATACACTGTCTGAATGTTGCATTTATTCTCGATTCAGCCCAACAGGGAAGACGAGTACGCGAGGATCGAGGCGCTGGGCGGCAAGGTCATCCAATGGAATGGCTACCGAGTTCTCGGTGTTCTTGCCATGTCGCGCTCCATCGGTACGCAATTTTCCGCTCCTGGATATTTCAGAGCAAAGTTATGTACCTTAATTAGGAAATTGGCTATTTACCTCCAATCTCATTGAGGTCAACGTTTAACTTTAGGTATCGAGTTTCTAGTTATGGTGTCAAGGAAAATCTTTGCAGACTGCACTGGTTCTTCTCTGTTCTTGGAAAAAAAATGTTGGTGATATCTGAATTGTGATGTGTGGTTCAGGAATCTGTCTATTTTGGCTGGCAAAACTTTCATGAGCTATACTAATTTTTGACATTAGTCAAGTTAGTGATCATTTGTGTGATGGCCTTAAATTTCTCCATCACTTGCACATACCTTTGAAAAAGTGGGCTATCATAGATAACAAATACTCCCCCCTGTCCATAATAAGGGCCTGTTCGGATTCCCTCCTCTCCACAACTCCGCTCCCGGAGCTGGAGGAGCGGCAGTACAAAACCACGGAGTGGGGAAGGAGGCGCTTCACAGATCCTCTGATTTCACGGAGTGGGAGGTTTACCGAACAGCCCCTAAGTGTCGCAGTTTTACAAAGGCTGAACTAACCTTAGTGCAAAACTGCGACACTTATTTTGGATTGGAGGGAGTACTACTCACACATCACAATCTGATGATACGCTCAGACTGTACAAGTAGCTGGGTGTATTCATGCTTACTAAGGAATGGCTCATCTTCCCATGCTTGTATGTTCTGCCCCTCAACAAATTATTCAGTGACTGACTGAGTAATTTGATACCAGTTATGTTCACTGTAATCCTGTGCTCTGCTTTTCTTCTGAACTTCTGAACTGGATTCATGGTTATGATAGTGTTGTTGATCTACTTGCAGGGGACAGATACCTGAAACCGTACATAATCCCGGTCCCGGAGGTGACGGTCGTTGCCCGGGCGAGAGAGGATGAGTGCCTCATCCTCGCAAGCGATGGCCTCTGGGACGTGTTGTCGAATGAGGAGGTGTGTGACGCCGCTCGCAAGCGGATCCTACTGTGGCACAAGAAGAACGCTACCGCCTCCTCCTCCATCTCCCGAGGACGAAGCGGCGGCGACGGTGGCTCGCCGGATCCCGCCGCTCAGGCGGCCGCCGAGTACCTATCCAAGCTCGCCCTCCAGAAGGGGAGCAAGGACAACATCACCGTCCTCGTGGTTGACCTCAAGGCGCATAGGAAGTTCAGGAGCAAGACTGACAATAACAACAGATAGTTATAAGCAACCTATATAGGAATCTCAAGACCAAAACCTGATGACAGTGACAGTGCATATACAAATTATTTTTTGTTTCAAGTAGTTAGATTTGAAACATAAAAATCATATGCACAGATTTTCTTGGAAAAAGTGCTTTTAGAATAACATAATTGTGTTGATCCTTGCACATACACTGCAGTAGAAACTAGCAGTTAAGTTATATTTTGAAGACCCATGTCAATGTTCAAAATGTCACCTTTTCATGTCGTCCCCTTCGTCTCTGTATCTTTCTTCATCTTGTCTACCTACTCTCCGGCATCGGCATGTCGTCGCCCTCGTCTCCCATGGAGGTAAGCACCTTACAACGAGCCTCCCATACCTCCATTGTTATTGTTAGGTCATTAGATAGGGAATTTCCATAACAAGCTCTCAATCGAAGGTGTCATCCTGAAACACCCCACTGACTACATTTTCAATTGGTTTATTTTCTTGCAGTTGTGGTTGCCTCTAGGACAGTGGAAGGACAGTGCGATGACAAGCGCGGTGTCGAGCAACATTAAGTTGATCCACTACACATCAACAGAAGGCAACCGTCAGACTAATCTTTGCTGGCCGCGTGCCTCATTTTGCTTTATTTCTACACTTTTGCTAGATGAACGAGCCATGGGTTGTAATATGTTGATACTTTTTTCGTTTACTTTGCTGTTAGAATCTCATGTTGAGCACGGTTTATGTCTTTATTAGTTTCAAAGTTGGGCACGTTTTGCATATTTCTTCTAAAAGAAGTAGTATTGGGTTTATTAGATTCTCTCTCTTCAATCTTATGTTCCCTTTTCCTGGAATGGATAGAGAATCCTCTCTGGCAAGGAATGGAGATATACCTTTACTCCAAAAAAAGGGGAAATGTTCTACTAGATGGTAATACATTGGGGAGAGAATATCACATGGAAACCAAATTTCAAAGAAAACTTCGTGGAAACCACTTATGAAAGTTTGAAAAAAATCTTAAAAAATATGGGATGTTAAGAAGGTGATGTTCTATTGGCATTTTTTATATTAAGAGATTTGTTTTTGTTATTCAAAGATCGCATTTCCTTATCCTGACATTATTTATTTATTTTGTGTGCTCACATGGCTCTTTTTTGTTCATGGCATTTTTATCCCGATGATGGAAGTTTTAAAGTATTTAGCATGGCATTTTTTCAAAATACAAAATAGTTCATACAACTTTTTAAAATCATACTCATTGTATTTTTACAAAATTAGAGATGTGCCATTGTTTTTAAATAGCATGCATTGTTTCATATGTTAGATTTAGTAATTTAGTGGTTCGTTTTTAGGGGTGGAATGGCATTCCCTAAACGGCACCCGTTGCGCCCGCTACAGGCATCGGCGCAAACGGGCGCACACCCCATATGTCCTCTTGGGCTCGGCCCATCGTCCCGTTTTTCTGTTGTAAAGCACAAAAAAGCAAGCGCGTCGGGTGGAAATCGAACCCGCAACCTCCTATTCGTTCGCACAACCACCTCACCATCCTTACATCATGTGTTCAAGAACATCTTCTTCACCCTTTTCTTTCTTATGTCTTTTTCTCTTTTTTTTCGTTTTCCTTGTTTATTCGGAACGGTTTTGTTCGGTGTATTTTTGTTCATTTAAATAAAAATTGTCAAATTGATGAACTTTTCTAAAATTGATAAACTTTTTTCAAAATCGATGAACTTATTTTCCAAATTCGATGAATTTTTTTTAATTGGATGAACTTCTTTCAAACTTGATGAACTTTATTTAAAATTTGATGAACTATTTTTGAATTTGATGAACTTTTTTTCAAATTCGATAGCTTTTTTTAAAGTCGATGTTTTTTTCAAATTTGTGAACTATTTGTAAAATTGATTTTGCAATCGATGAACTTTTTTGAAAATTGATAAACTTTTTTGAAAATTGATGAAATTTTTGTTCAAAATCAATGAACTTTTTCAGATTTTCTGGACTTCTTTAAATATCAATGAACTTATTCTGATTTTGAGAATTTTTTTGAAAATTGATTAACTTTTTTCTAATTCGTGATTCTTTCTAAAATATGGTTTTGAAAATCACAGTTCTTTTCAAAATAAATCACGTTTTTCTAAAATGTTTTCAAATAAATAAAAATCGATGTGGCTACAGCGCCGGTAAGGAGCTCCCAGGGTCTTTTTTCGGTGATGACAGTTTATCGAAAATAAATAAATAAAACTGGGCTTGTGGCCAAGGGAGGTTCATCCGGGGGCCTCCTTCTGGAGGTCGATCAAGGAATTTCCTATTCGCCGCTTATTACGGCAAGTTGTCGCGCCTTCGCACAGGGCCCATTTGCGGTCGTTCCACCACTCGCGAGATTAAAAACAGCTTGTGCTAGGGCTCAAACCCAGCACCTGCAGTACATGTACACGCCGCGCTAGCCACCCCGACTGACTAAATCAAGTTGACGAACCACAACGCGGAACCTAGAAAAGCACACAGCAGCGACAGAACTTATTTTTTCTTTTGTTTTTAAGTTAAAATATTGTTCAGAATTTTGAAAAAAATTCTTGTTGTCAAAATTTGTTCATATTTTCGAAATAATGTTCACATTGCCAGAATTTTTTCGTCGATCAAGAGAGATGGCCAGATCACCGCGAGCGCTATTTCTCGGTTTAAGCGAGACCGAAGGTTCGTCTCGCTGAAGCAAAATCTGGGCGCGAGGACATCCGAACCCTAGTGAATTCGATCAAGCGTAGAGGCGCTAGCACAGCAGGATTTTTTTATTTCTGTGTTTATCCTTTTTTTTGTTTCCTTGGTTATTTTTTAGTTTTCTTATTTTTTTCTCTGGTTTTCTTTTTTTCGCCATTATAATTCCTTTTTCTCCATTTTTTTTAATTATTGTTCATTTGATTCTTTGGTTTTTAATGCTTTTTTCGTTTTATTTTTTTCTTATTTTTCTTCTCTGGGTATGATATGTTTTCACTTTTTTTATTCTTTCTACATTTGTTTCTTTGTTTTGATTCATCTTTTGTGTTTATTTCTTTCTTTCTTTCTTGGTTTGGATTTGTTTATTTTGTTTTCATGCTATATATTTTTACATGTCGAAAATATTTATTTAGTAAGTGAATAACATTTTCCGTATACACGTTCAACATTTTCCGAACGCTTATTCAAGATTTTTCAAATACTTGTTCAACATTCTAATACTTATTCAACCTTCTTCAAATACTTGTTCCACATCTTATAAATACTCGTTTAACATGTTTTTAGTACTTATTCATCATTTTTCAAATACTTGTCCAACTTTTTTTTTACGTATTCACATTGTTCAAATACTCGTTCAACATTTTACGTATACTCTTTCAACATTTTTTAGCATTTTGAAATACTTTTAACACTAATTCAACATTTTTAAATACTTACTGAATATTTTTCAAATTAGTGTTCAATATTTTTTAATACTTATTCAATATTTGTCAAATACTTGTTCAAAAAAATTCGAATGTGTTTTTACAGAGTGATGTTTGTTACATACATCTCTCTCTCTCTCTCTCTCTCTCTCTCTCTCTCTCTCTCTCTCTCTCTCTCTGTGTGTGGCTAGAATATTTTAAAGTATAAAGAAAAAAAACAAAAACAGAAACAGAAAACTAAAACAGGGCGCGGTCTCCATCGCGGCTGAGCCGGCCCATCTGGGGTTCCAGCGCTAGGAGGAGCGCTAGCGCGCACCGCTCGGTACCCCCAGCGCGCCTGCTCAGTCCAAGCGCTCCGTTTCTAAATTTGTATTTTTTTTCTTATTTTACTTTTAATTTTTTCCTATTAAATAATTCGGCATTGTAAAAAGTTCCGAAAATTTAGAAAATCCTCATTTTGAAAAAAATAATCAACGAATCATAAAATATTTGCGGATTAAAAAAATTCATGTTTTAAAAAATGTTCACGCTTTAAGAGAATGTTCAAGAATTTGTACAAACTGTTAAAGAATTTTCAAAATGTTGATGAAATTTAAAAAACATCCATTATTACAAAAAAAGTTCACAGTTTTAGAAAATGTTCATGAATGAAAAAAAGTTCACGGTTGAAGAGAATGATCTGGAATTTAAAAAATATCCAATTTCCAAAAATTATTAATAACCTTCAAAAAATGTTCACGGTTTCAAAAAAATGTTCATCATTATAATTGTTCACAAAGTTTTTAAAAAATCAATTTAGAAACAATGTCCGTGAATTTTAAAAAATATTCACTATTTTAAAACATGTTCACGAAAATTTAAAAATCGCAAATTGAAAAAAGGAATAAAAATGAACTAGGAAAAGTAGAAAAGAAAACAAATACATAAAAGAAACATAAAATTAAAAAAGAAAAAGAAAAAAGAAAAAGGAAGAAAAACCCGAAAGAAAAACAAACCGGATTGGATGAAACCCGAAAGAATGGTTCGGCCCATGCATGAAACTGTGCCTCGGGGGTACGTGAGTTAGCAACCGCACGCCAACTAGGGTTCCCCCACTGGGAGCTGGTCTCAATGAATGAACTAGTTCACTGGAGATCGTTCTCTGGTGAGGGACGCCAGATATTAGGGTCCTTTTTGGTCTATTGTTGTTTTTTATAAAAGACGTGGATCAATTATAAAAGTTTCATGAGAAAAGACAAAGAATACCTACATAATGAAAAATTACACTGAGGTCTATGGACCAACGAACGACCACTACGGAAGTTGGCCCGGCATTATCGATGACAACCTGGAAGTCTTCGTGCATGTGACACCAAGGATCAACATGTGCATAATGAATCACTTAGTGGTAGGTACCTCGAGATGCCCACGGATGTAGGTCATTCAATCAATGGAACATTCAGATATCTCAGGGATAGAGTCTAGGAAAGGATAAGATGTTGGATGGAGAAACTCTTGTTGGCTTCTGAAAAGAAGTATTACTTAAATCGGTGGCGCAGGCACTCCCGTGTTCTCAATGGCTTGTTTCAGATTACCTGGTGGCCTTTGTGAGAATTTAACACCTATCATACGTCGGTTTTGATGGCAGCAAGCATGGCAAACGAAAGCCAAGTTGGGTCTCTTAGGATGATATGACGTGTCCACAAATTTGCGAGGCTTAGGGTTCTGAAACCTGAAGATTTTCAACTTGGCACTATTATCACGACGCGCGTGTGGCATATACTTCATGAACCCACGTCGCCCAGTGCAAGGATTTTTAAGGCAAAATACTTTCTGTCCTCTTCATTTATGGATGTCGAACTTGGTCCACATCCTTCACAAGTTTGGAGGGCAAAGCTAGATGGTCGGGACATTTTGCACCAAGGAATAAGAAGAAGAATCGGAGACAGGGAGACTATACACATTTGGCTTTATAACTGGATCCCTAGGGATTGGATGATAATGCCACTTGCCCCCGAATGTGCAACCCCTCCGGTGCTCATGTCTCGGTTGATTGATGCTTCAACGGCTTCCTGGAGAGAGGACCTTGTGCACGACACTTTTGTTCCCTATGACACAGTGGCGATTTTGGGAATTCCCATTTACACACAGCGCATACCTGACTTCTGGGCCTGCTCGGCAGATCATAAGGGCCGGTGTTCAGTACGTTCAACATATAACATGATCCTCAGAACAAAAATACAACGTGAAGAATGGTTGGAAGCACAATAGGGCATCTCCAACGGGCAGCGGGACTCGGATGGCTGGTCATCAATTTGGAAGATGAGGGTTCCTTCTAAACTCCTAGCCTTTGCATGGAGGTTGGCTCATCAGTCACTTCCTACATGCGATTTGCTTCATGACGGCAACATGGCTCTTTCACCTTTATGTGTGTTTTGTGGGGCAGTGGACAGCTGGAGACATAGCCTACTTGATTGTAGTATGGCGTGTAGCGTTTGGGCCCTTTCCGACGAGAAATAGTCAAGCATATGTGTCAAAATTCCGAACCCAGTGCCAAGGAATGGATATTTGCCATGAATGATTGGAGTGAATTGCAAAAAACCACCACATTGAAGCCTAGGGTTGCAGAAATGGCTGTTCTACGATTTTGTTGCAGAAAGCACTGATTTCGCGCCTAATCATTTGCAGAAAACACCAAACCTTCTGTTGGGGCATTTTAAGCACTATTATGACAGGTGGGCCCCTGTTTCGTCTACGTGGCGTAACGGCCGCGAGCTGACGCCGTCTAATGGCGCTACAGGTACATCGGACGTGCCGTGTGGGTAAAAACCGGCTCGGTAGATCTGACTAGTTCATCCCCCACCCCCTTTCCCCGCTCTCCTCTGTCTCTCTCACTCTGCGTCCTCCATGGCTACTGACGATGGCGGCGGAGTGGATGGCGACGGCGGCAGAGTGGATGGCGCCGGCGGAGGGTTGCTTGGCGGTGGTGATCCTAACCCAGCGGAGGAAGTGTGCGGCAACTCGAACGCTAGTCAGGCCCCACATGGGTGAGCGCCTTCACCGTCATTGGAGTATCGTGCCGCCGGCGCTCTCGCCCGTGCTATCCAGGCCACTCCGACTGGTAGCCACCAATGGGCTTCATCATTTGGGGGTGTTGAGTAAGATTTCTTCCTCGTTTTCTTTCGAATTTAGGGTTAGGGTTCTTAAACAATTTGGGGATTTTTTATGCCAGATGTCTTATTTGAGATTGGTAAGGATCATATAAATTAGATAGTCAAATTATGTTTGTGAATTACTATGATTAATCTGTAGTGGAGCCTATCCCTTGATGTATGTGCATAAATTTGGATGAACAGATGCTGATTGCTTCTGTCTTGTGCATAAATTAGATCATTTAGAGTAATTGTGTAGTAATTATGAACAACTGTTGATTCCTTTGTCTTGTGCACTGAAGCAATAGTTGACTTAAGTTAAAAATGTGTGGACTGTATGTCTGCACTGTTAACACTGCCTAGGGAAAACTTTAGTTAAAAATTCAGTTAGACACGCTGTTCAGTTAATACTGACATATCCCATTGTTCAGTTAAAAATTCAGTTAATACTGACATGTGTTCAGTTAAAAATTCAGTTAACACTTAAGTATATTCTAGCTCAACCTATGTTATTGGAATGTTTAACCAATGCATTATTTCTTTGTTTTGTAGTTTGTGTGATGATATTTGGGAAATTAGACTCCACTTTCATGACAGAGATAATTTGGAAAGGACCATGTGTGTTTCAGACATTACATTTCTGAATCTTATAGCACTCATGGAGACAGCAGGGTATGGAGAGAATGATTACATGTATTTTGTCAGGGATCCTGGGTTGGGCATAGCAGGTTTGCAAGAGATTTCTGATGATGACCAGGTTGATGAGATGTTAGACCACATTGCCAACAGAGATCAAACCATAGTTAACTTGACTGTAGTCAGGGGTAGTGAGCCCAGACCTGGAGTTTAAACATAGGTTATGTGTGTGAGCAGCAAGTTCCTATAGGCATTGTTGGAGAGAGGACTGTTTATGAGGTCAGTGATAAAGGTGTTATGTACAAGTCACCATCAAAGAAAGTTGCACAAGTAGTAGATGAGCAAGAGCCAGAACCAATTCAGTTTTACTCCACACAACAGAGCACAGATCTGATTATGCACAATGCGGAGATGTTGATATGGATGAAGGCAATGCAGGAGATGTTGATTTGGAACAAGAGGAGCTAGAAAGAAGTATGGAGCTTCAGAGGAGGAATAAAATTTAAAGGTTTAAGAAGCACAAGAAGAGTGCTGAGAGGGTGCAAGCACTTAAAATAAAGCTACCTGTTCTTTTAACTGAAGATGACTCTGACTTGGAGGCAGATGAGGATTTCATGGCTAGGATGGCTGAGATGAGGAGGCAGAGAGAGGACCCACTTTTACACTTTGAAGGTGACACTAATGTTGAAGAACCTTATGAGCTAGAAGAAGAGGAAGTGCAAGATGAACATGCAGAGCAAGAGGAACATGGAGAGGATGAGGAACATGGAGAGCAAGAGGAACATGGAGAGGAATTTGAAGATGAGCTGGTACCACAGGGGCAAAAGAGGAAGAAATTAAGAGTAAGAAAGGGGCCAACCACAAGATCACATTCAAGTTTAGAGCAACAGTTTGAGGATGTTTGGGTACCATCTTCTGATGAGGATCCAAATCCTGGTGATTTGAAGGAAGAGGAAGATGATGGGGCTGTAGCACTACAATTTGTGCTTGCACTACAAAAAAATACACTTCCATGATGATACTTGTTTGTCACAGTAGGTCACGTTTTCTGTCATGCATGTACATCCATGACAATTTTATGACAGGATCAAGATAGTCATACCTGTGTTGTCGTAGAAGTGTTCCATGACATTACCAAAATTATCATCATGGAAGTGTCCACTTCCATGACGATAAATCGCGCGTCACAGAAGTGCTTTCGTCAAGGGTGACCGAGACGTGGCATCCACCGTAACGGAACGCCGTTAAGCTATCGGGTCCGGTTTTGGATCCGATAACCCGTTAACAACCCCGACCAATGGGGATTTTCCACGTGTAAAATCATCATTGGCTGGAGGGAACACGTGTCGGCTCACCGTTGGGACAGATGTCATCCACTCATTGGACACAAAGCGCTGATGATACGTCGACACGTGGCACGGCCCAACAGAGGCCCATTCCTATGAAAAGGCCGACCCGTTTGACTTGGTCAAAAGGTGGTGGGCCGGCCCACGGCAAGCCTGTTAACGGCCTGTTCACATATAGCCCATTTACAGCCCGCTAACCCAGGGCCCGTTTACGGCCTATCCGAATTAGGCCCTGTAGCGTCATCTGGGCCGTCCAATATAATTCCAGCCCGTTTTAACTTCGGGCCCATGTATGGCCCATGACATATTTCGGCCCATATGAGGCCCTTAGTAACCCTCGGCCCATTAACGGCCCGTGGTAAAACTGGCCCGTAATGAACAGTGTATCACTTTATACCCATTAACAGCCCATTATTCCGTTGGGCTGTTTCCAGCCCATGTTACCTTTCAGCCTTCTCAGGGCCCATTTATTCTTGGGCTCATTTCCAGCATTCGTTTTCTTTCGGCCCGTTACTGTCATTTTCTGCTTGTGGGCCAAATTCAGCCCATGGTTATAGTCGGCCCGTTTGTGGCCCGTTAATACGTTGGGCCATTTTCATAGCGCCATCAAATACGGCCGATTAACGACGGCCCGTTATGGTCGGCCCATGAACGGACGATTTCAACTCTAGCCCATTTACAGCCATAATGTGGTCTGTTATTGACCCATGTTTGGCCAACCGATCATACGGCCCGTAGAAGGCCCATTGATGACACGGCCCGTAGAAGGCCCATTGTGTCTACGGCCCGTATAAGGCCCATTGTTTCTACGCCCTGTAGAAGGCCCATTGTTTCTACGACACTTAGAAGGCCCATTGTTTCTACGGCCCGTAGGAGGCCCATGTTAACTATAGTAAATATGTAGCCCATGGTTAATGTGGCCTAGTTTTAAAAAATAGGTTATTGCGGCCACTAGCAAACCGCAGAAAAAGAACTGCACTGACTACAAGAAAACAAATAAACAAGACAATAAGGAAATAAATAGGCAAGCAACTTACGCTAGGCTATCACGGCTATTACACATATTACATCCATTGGGCATCAAAGTTCACCACCAGTGCAAATATAGGGAACAAAGCAGCATATAAACGCCGCAGCAAAACAAGTCCAGAACTGAAACCACTTCAGAAGAGCTCAAGAAAAAATATCCTGGGTACCCATAATGCTGGCAAGATGCTTAGCAAGCTTACATCCTCCAGCACTTGCCGTTGCACCAGAAAGTATGCATCTGAATTCTGCAGGGACTTCCTCAGTCCTTCGTCTTCCTGTCGCATAACATCTGATCGATGTCTTTCAACTTGAAGTTGAGACTCAAGAAGCCAAACTGATTCAGGCAGCGAGTTCGAAGAGCTGGTGCCAGCAGTAGTAGCTAGTAACTCGAACACTACATCAAGACAGGACTTTGGGGTTGTCTCAGTGTCTTCAATATAGTTTTTATCAGCTTTCTTGGAGACCAACAGGGATGTCTCACTATCTTGAACCTTATCTGCATTACTTCATGTACCATTGCATAACGGGGTACTCTTCTCCAATATTTTATCCGCATTCTAAAAGAGAAACAAACAAACACATCACAGGTTTACAATGTAGTATATGAAACTCATTTTGGTAAACCAGTTCAGTAGTAAGGTGGAGAGGATAACAGCATGAAACAAACATATATCTATGTAGTATGGTCACTGTATGGTCTATATCATTCTAGTTTATGTTGCCAAATCAAGATAGATACAGTTCGAATCATATCTATTTAAGACAAAGCAGCTTAGACAGAATATAAGTGTGGGAAACTACACAGCAATAACAACACTTGTAAGGTGCATGGCATGAGAATATAACTGTTTATTCAATTGAAACTGAAATCAACATAGAGCAAATTACAACAGCAAACACGTTAAAGAAACAGGTTTAAAACATACCTGTTGCGCCATTGGAGTTTCAATTGCATCCTTCAAATTTGAAATTAGTTGGTATGAGTAAATACAGTGATGCAAGAGCAAAGTAGTATGAACCATAGCTACGGAACCTGACCTGAGAACAATTCTTCTTCTGCTTTAAGCGTTGACTTGGGGTTCGGAGTGGTGGTCCTCGTGCTTTGGGCACTGTAGTTGCCTTACTAACTGCTCGTGTTTGGGTGCTCTGTGGTGGAGATGGTGCTGTGTCAACGGGAACTGGTTACTATCTGCTGGGGTTGGGGTTAGAAGGGTTGTAGCTGGTTCTCTGTCCAACTGGGTAGGGGTACAATCTGCGTGAGTCTGGGTTATGTGTGGTGGGGCTGGTTCTTGGGCAAGTACAACCGTGGTTCTATCTCCATCGACAGGTAGCACGATCTTTTCTGAAGACCGTGTTTTTACTCCCACAGATACTGCCATCACCCCCTCCAATTGAAATGGCTGATAAACAAGAAAAGTAATTGAATGTACAGACATTGTAAGATAGACAGGTGCAATGGATAGTAGGGAAAAAGCAAGGCATGAAATAATTCACATTTATGTTGTCTAACCAAACAGAATAGCAGGACATAATTTCACATATATGATGGCTAATTAAACAGGATAGCATGACACAATTTCACATGTATGATGGCTAACTAAACAGGATAGAATGACATACTTCAAAATATGATGACTATGTAAACAGGATGACATGATATAACTATACGATGTGTCTATTAAAGTGGTTGGCATGCCATAAATCACAAACATGTCGTCGATGGAAACATAACGGCATGATATAATTCATGGATAGAATGACATAATTCAAAATATGATGACTATGTGAACATGATGAGATGATATAACTATATTATGTCTTTAGAAAATGGGTTGGCATGCCATAATTCAGATATATGCTGTCTGTGTAAACAGCATGGCATGATATAATTCAAATATATGATTTATATACTAAGGAAGTGAGCAGAGGGCAATCGCATATATGATGTGTCAACTAAGGAGATGGCATTCAATATCGTGTATATGATGTAAAAACTAAGCATTGCAATACAACATATGCATGATATGAGTAATATAACCCAGTTTGAGCATATACCTCAGGGGGATAATAGGACTGGTCATCTGCCTCTGAATCCTCCCCTGAAGAGCTATTTGTAACCAGCAAGATATCTGCTTCACCAGGTAGCATTGTCTGCTCTGAAGACCTTGTTTTCACTCCAGATTTCTCCATCACCAATTCAAATGGCTGATGCACAGGAAGAGCAGTTGAATATACAAACATTGTCGACAAAAGCAATGAGAAATACAAAAAAAGGACGGCATGATATAATTCACATATATGACGCTTGGCTAAACAACATGGCATTGCATAATTCACATATATAATGCCTTGCAACAAGATAGCATTGCATAATTCACATATATAATGTCTTGCAACAAGATGGCATTGCATAATTCACATATATGGTAATTAGACACTAAACAGGTGGCATTCACACAAATCATGTCTAAACTAAGCAAATGACATAGCAATGCAAGATACCATACGCACGATATGAGCAACATAACCCTGCCAAGTTAGAGCATGCACCTCGGGGGGGAATAGGACTGGTCATCTGTCTCTGAATCCTCCTCCGAGGAGCTATCTGTAACCAGCAAGACATATGCTTCGTCAGATAGCATTGTCTGCTCTAAAGACCTTGTTTCCACTCCAGATTTTTCCATGACCGTGTCAAATGCCTGATGCACAGGAAGAGTAATTCAATGTACTAAAATTGTTGAAAAATTTAACACGTAATAAAAAAATGATGTCATGATATAATTCACATATAAGATGACTGGCTAACCAGGGTGGCATTGCAAAATTCACATATATGATGACTGGCTAAACAAGATGGCATTGCATGATTCACATATACGATAAAGAAACTAAACAGATGGCATTGACACAAAGCATGTCTAAACTAAGCAGATAACATCTTTGATGTATACAGTAAGCAATGCAAGGCACCATATGCATGATATTACCAACATCAGCATGCCAAGTTAGAGCGAAGACCTCATGGGTTAAATAGGAGTGGTCTTCTGATTCTGAATCCCCCTCAGAACAGTTATCTTCCTCTTGATTACGATCTGAAATGGGTGGAGGGGGGCTGCCTTTGCGCCCACCATGGAGCGACGTCTGCATGAAATTTTATTGCCATGCAAGGCTCGTCTCTTTTGCTCTACTTGTTCAGTTCCATTGTGTATAATAACTAACATGCATAGGAATAAAACATAGTGAGATTATGTAAGGAGTGCATGCACAAATCCAGAGTGATGGTAGCAAACTGTGGATAGACCCAAAACAAATGATACCAGGCAGATAATAGCTTTAGTTAAAAAATATAGATAATGGCTCCTTTAATGTTTGTTTGCACCCAACATGAAACTCATAGTAGACACCCGAGATTAACCAGATAGTAGACAGATAGTACTGATTGCTGCCCCAATATGTACCCCACAACCATTTAAAAACTCAAGTTTCAGCATAAGTTTAGACCTGAGTCAGAGTCTAATAGGTGAACACAACGATAAAGTAGCATGTCATCATATTAAGCGATGCATAACATAAGCAGACACGGAAGAGTGCGACCTCTCTTGCGGACCCGTGTAGTCCTCAAGGTCACCTGCTCAGTTGATGATGGTAATGCAGTTGTCGTGGCTGCCGGCGGCGGGGAAGAAGATCTGAGGCGGCGAAAGACAGTCTGGAGAGCGGATCCCTGCTGTGGTGAACCCTTTCGTCGTTGGAGCAGCTGAGCTGGGGTGGAACACAGCACCGCAGGAGCAGGACAAACCACACAAGGTTTTCTTTGACACATATCTATAATAGAAGTAATTGTGTAAGGGCTTGTTTGAATTTGAGTATTCTAACAATGCAAGGATAGGAAATAGACAGGAATAGGATAGGAATGTACGTGCAAAATAGAGAATTTAAAAACACAGGATTTCTGCCAATCTGGGTGTTTGGTTCACAAGAATTGGAAGATCAGAGGATGCAAAGAAGCATGGTGAGATTAAGTCAAACCACAAGAAGTGTACAACCTCTTTGGCGAAGCCATGTCGATCTCAGCGTGATTGGGTTGGCCAGTGAGGATGCTCCGGCTGACTTGGCTGTCGGAGGAGGGGAAGAAGATCTTAGGCTTCTGGAGATGGAGCCCGAGGTACTGCTCCGCTGTGATGGAGGGTTTCGTCGTTGGAGCAGCTCCGGTGAGTTGTACAACGCAGAGGCTGAAGCAGGACAAGAGAGACAATGTTAACCTGATTGGAATTCTGATAGCATCTCCAATAGATGACGTAAAATACATAACCACAAAGTGCTAGATGTATACATCAGCCGCTCATCTCTGAACTTAACCGTCGAAACTGAATTTAACTATCGAGACTGAACTTAATTGTCGAAACTGAATTTTGCTGTCGAAACTGAATTTTACCGTCGAAACTGAACGCATTAGAGGTGAGGCTACACGTCAGTTGACTGACTTTTTCATCTCTGGTCAGTCAACTTTGCAGCCGTTGGATACAAAATCAAGGGCCTGCAGTTCATCTTCAACCTCCACCCCCCTGAGCCGCCAGCCACCACCGGCCAAACAGCCGCCCCCCGCCGCCCGCGGCCGGCGGTGCGCCGCCCCGCCCGCCCCGAAAACACTCCCCACCGCCAGT
>NC_057796.1:494999098-495005014 GCF_018294505.1 Triticum aestivum
GAACAAAAATCACTCCAGCCGTGAAAATTGATAACAAGCTTACATCACAGCAATTCATAAGCATAACAAATGGAGAAGCGCGATGTAAGAAATTATGTAATTCATCACACACCCTGTCACATAAATTAAACAAAAGCACTAGGAGCAATGAAATCCAAGACCAAGTTGTCAATTAAACAGAATATTTCACTACATGTAACATTACACTTGGAGCAGACCACAATAAGCCAACGACATACAAAACTTTACCTTGTATAAATGTCAGATTCTCTATCTGGCAATTAAACAGAACAACTGAACCATGATCTGGTTAAACACCTAGTTCATCCACAGATAAAAACAACAAGAGAATGGCAGGAAGAGCACTAGACCCCTATGATCAAACGCAACCCCGAGCTGCATTCTAGTGCAAAAACGACGAGATCCACTAGACATCAGACGAAATGCAACCACAAGCTCGATTCTAGTGCAAAAACGGCAAGATCAACTAGACATGAGATGAAATGCAACCACGACATGGATTCCAGTGCAGAACCTCGAAATCCACAACACATGAGATGAATCGCTACCAAGTGCTAGATTCTAGTGCAGAACGACGACGACAACCACTCGTTCTCAGATGAAACGCTACCACGTGCTTGATTCTACTCAAAACGACGAGATCACCAAGTCCATATCCATGGTCTAGGGTCAGAAAGCACCAATCCCAGAGTATACCGGCCCACATGGAGCAATATCGTCGAGAAACTGGGCGGGGAAAGGGGTTTCGCGATCTTACCGTCCGCGGGACGAGGTTGGAGCGGGCGGTGGTGCACGGCCCGTCGGACCTCCTCCTTCTCCTCCTCCACCCTCACCTCCTCCTCCCTCACCAGGGTTACCTGCTCCCGCCATTGGAGGCATCCTGCGAGTTCAACCGGGTAAGACGAAGAGAAACATGGCACCAAATCCGGGACGAGGAGGGGAAGAGGCGGCACCTTCGCCTGGCGCAGGCGGCGTTGGGGGAGAGGGGCGGCGGAGGGGAGGGGGAGGGGCTCGCCGACGGGTGCGAAATGGGGACGGGGAGGCGGTGGAAGGTGGGCGACTAAAACCCCAGCGCACACTGGGTGGGCGAGGAGGCGGCCGATACTCGGGGCCGAGTGTTTCGCAGGCAGGATGCGGCCCTCCATTGGGCTGGGCTGACGGCACGACTGGGCCGGCTGCCAGCGGCCCACTAACGGTGAGGTGGCCCGAGACGCGCGTGCGCGTGCGCCTGCATACACAGAGACAGAGGATGAACCCATCAGCCATCAGGTTACTGAAAAATCCCCATCTGTTCCAAATTAAAGATGAATTCATCATACAAAAAGGACAGACCCGAGTGGATCTTGACACGCTGGGTGATGCGTAATCCCCTTGGGCAAAGAATGGATCTGCAAAAATTCCATGGGTCAGTCAGTACCAAGGAAATCGATCAAGTTTGGATCGGTGAGGGCAAGGCTTACCACGGAGGCGGTAGATCGAGCCAAGATCCGTCTTATTCTCCGTCCCCGGTGTGGCGGGACGAAGGTCTCCCAGGTGAGTTGGGCTTGGGCGCCATGCCATGGCCGGCGTTGTTGCTCGTGTGCTTGAGAGAGAGGATAAGAGAGACGAGGGGGCGGCTCGGGTAGGGTAGGGTTGGTGGAGGGGAAAGAGGGCAGGCACCGAGCGAGCTTTATATAGGGCCAGGCAGCTGCGCAGATTCAGCTGAGCCGCCAGCTGATTCAGTAGCCTCCTCACTCCCTGGCCCACGCGCCAGGGAGAGACGGACCGCGGTTTCCTCCTCCTCCTCCTTTTTCTCGGGGACAAAAAACGATTTACCATTTGTACTGTAATTAATTAATTAACGCGGCGCTTGCAAATCTCGATTTCGAGTAGTAGTAATAACTGCCCGCCCGGTAGAAACGCTCTCCTCCTCAACTCGTAATCGTCGACGCGCGTTTACCTGGCACGCTGCCTTCCTCACTCCCTACTCCCTGGCCACGCGCCAGCGAGAGAGATTTCTACGTGGCCGCTGCAACAATTAGGCTGGTCATAGTGGGGAGTAACTTAGACTAGTGTCATATGCATGACCTTCATAATGCAAAGTAACATGATAGTAGTGTCATAGATGACTTCATTTATTAGCTTGTAGACTCATTTTGTCTTGGGAAGCGCTATGTTACAGTAACATAATATGTTACCACCTCACATTAAATACTTGCTACATAAGCAAAAAAAATTTGAAGTGCGCTATGTTACTAGCTAAGTTACTCACACTATGATACGCGTCACGCTAAAGGGTTTTTTCCAAGTCAACCTGGGAAGTTTGCCCCTTCCACGCTAAAAGATTATGATAAAGTTTGATCGTGTGACGCACGCCAGCCAAGCCACATACGGCAAGCGGTAGAAAGGTGGTACTACTACTATCACGTCAGGGCATGTACAATGGTCTTCGATAAGATAGTTTTATCTTAGATCTTGCATGTAATTTAGAGATGTCTACAATGGATCATCTCTTAGCCTTATCTTCAATAACTAGTTATTCCTAAAAACATGGTGAGACATATTGTGTTAAGAGATCATTTTTTGGCTTCTCTTAATTAAGAGAAGACAAGCCTTCTCTTATGATTTCTCTCTCCTCCACCTCATCATTTATCCTACGTGGCATTATTAAGATAGAACCATTGTACATGCCCTCACACGATCTACACCTCCCCTCAGAAAATTAAAAAAAAAAAGATCTAGATAGCCTGCTGGAAATTGTGAGGCCAACTCCAACGCGTCCAAGTGTTCCAATGAGGCCAACTCCCACACGGTCTGCCCAAATTTTGTCCAGTAAATATTTTTTTGCACAAGTAGAGCTAGTTTATGCCTCTCAGCCATATTCATGCCAGCATATGTGTCATACATGTTCTAAAAAAACGCGTCTCAGCCATAGTTCATGGCGGTATACTGTCAGCAGCCGGTATACATGTCGGCCTACAAAAAATCGCCTCTCGACTAATTCACCCATATGGGCCATAGTTCATGCCGACATTCAAAAAAGAACGTGTCTCAGCCATAGCTCATGCTAGCTCGAGCATCTCCTTTTGGTTCTTCTCGAACCTACCAAACCATCTTCCTTGGGACATCTTGCTCAAGTCGACCGACATGATCTTCACTTCCTTCGAAATTAGCGAGAGCTTCACCTCGTTTGATTTTGTCCGGACAACTCTCTCCTGGATCTCGAGCTTCTTCTTTTGCATGCTCTCCTCGATCTCGAGCTTCTTCTTTTCTATGTCAAAAGTATGTCTTCATTTGCTTTTGGCGCTTTCTCTCCTCCCTTGCTTCCTTTGCGTCATGGACCCATTCAATGTTTCTTGCAAGGCGAGTGTTGATGCATCACGCTTGTCATCCAATTGGAGTTGGTCTTCCCCCTCGATCGCTTCTCACCTTTGCTCTTGGTTCGGCCACCACTGAAGGCCCCCCACCTTTCTTTTAGGCTGCATATCTCTCCTTGAACTTTGGGCACTCGCAAAATCGTCGGCTAATAATAGGGTCAAGGTGAATGACTTGTTCGTATTTTGGGCCTTGAAGGTTTCCAAAGTTTGAAAAACGTGCAGATGAAGATGAAAGCAAGATCATTCAGATGCATAGGACAATGGCAAGTGCTCATATGAACAAGCGAGAAATTGTATACCGTGTCTTTGACACCAAGTACACTCACGGGCCGGCCGATGATGTTCTCAAGGGGGGCATAGAACTTGTTGGATGAAGGACCACCTCTTTTCGATTGAAACATCACCATGGTTGCTCTCAAACTTGTGCAGCTCAAACTTGAGACGCTCATGGAATTGTGTATGGAACCTCTTCCAAAACGGTGTTCCTTTTTTGCTCGGCGCCGGTCTTGGGATCTTGTCCAATTTCCATCCAAGCTTCGCAACTCAACATGTCCTCATCCACCATGCATCCTCCCATCCTCGCACTTTGCCGCCTCCTTTGTGCATTGGCTTGATGAGATAACTCATCATGAAACAATGGCTAGACGTCGATGTCGACACCATCTTCCTCTTCTTCGCCTTGGGTTTCTTGGTCATTGTTGTCGTGGGTGTCATCTTGGCCATGGCCATCGATGTCTTCTTGGATGTGCCCGTCAGTGTCTTCTTGGTTGTGGTCGTCGGTGTACTGGCCGTCGTAGTCTTGTCTCTAAGTCTCGTCGTCATCGTACGCTTGGCCACCTCGTTGATCATCTCATTCATGTAGTCGTTGTAGTAGGCCGGTTCGTCCGTCGACGGGGCCTGACGGGTTTCCCGCGCACTTTTTTCAAAGACATTGGGACTTGTTTGGTGATGAAGTGACAAGCATTGTGTTGTGGGTCTTAAATGGAGATGACTCGCCGGAGGAAATTAACAGAACATTCATCATTTTAATCCCAAAGATAGCTAGTCCAATAAATTTAGGGCAGTTTCGGCCGACCGGCCTTTGTAATGTGATATACAAAATCGCTTCAAAGGTTCTTGCCAATCGACTGAAAATTATTCTCCCGGAGGTGATTTATATTGAGCAGTCAGCCTTTGTACCAGGCCGTTTGATCAGGGACAATATAATTTCAGCGTATGAGTGTCTTCACTTTATGAGAAGGAAGAAGAGGAAGAGCAATGCTCACGTGGCACTGAAGCTTGATATGATGAAGTCTTATGACATAGTGGAATGGGTGTATTTAGAAGCCGTGATGAAGAAAAATAGCATATCACCATGTTTTATCGGTGTTACATCGGTTTCTTTCTCAGTTTCATTTAATGGGGGAAAACTAGATGATTTCAGGCCAACAAGGGGACTCCGCCAGGGTGATCCAATATCACCTTATCTCTTTCTTTTAGCAGCGGAAGGGTTATCTTGTTTGCTAAAAGCAAATGAAGCTAGTGGTCATGTTGGAGGGCTTCAAGTTACACCGCTTGCGTCGAGTGTAAATCATTTGTTGTTCGCAAATGATAGCTTACGTTTCTTTGGTTCTTTTAGCAGCGGAAGGGTTATCATGTTTGCTAAAAGCAAATGAAGCTAGTGGTCATGTTGGAGGGCTTCAAGTTGCACCGCTTGCGCCGAGTGTAAATCATTTGTTGTTCGTAGATGATAGCTTACTTTTCTTCGTTGCAACACTCGCCCAAGCAGAGAATGTGAAAAGAGTTTTGAAATCTTATTGTGATACTTCGGGACAAAGGATCAATAATGAGAAACCCTCTATCTTCTTTACTAAGGGGGTGCCCCAAACAAGTGAAGGAAGTAATTAAAGTAGTGATGCAGGTTCCTAATGAGACACTTTCGGAAAAAGTATTTGGGTTTGCCAACTGCTGTGGGTAGCTCAAGGAATGGAACTTTCAAGTTTCTAAAGGACATATTATGGGCAAGAATTCAAGGATGGATAGAAAAGTGTTTATCGACAGCGGAAAGGAGGTACTGGTCAAAGCAGTTGCACCGGCAATCCCTGTCTTTTTCAATGTCTTGTTTTAAGTTACCTCATGGATTATGTGATCATTTGAATGGGTTGATTCACTACTGGAATCAGCTAATTTGCCATCTGCCAGCTCTTTGCCGTCCGCTAGCTGACGGCAAAGAAGCTCTTTGCCATCAGCTACACATAAACAGACGGCAAAGAAAAGGCTGACGGCAAAGAAGCTCTTTGCCATCTGCCAGTTCTTTGCCGTCTGCCAGCGGACGACAAAGAATCTTTGCCGTCCGCTGGCGGACGGCAAAGAGTGTGGTGGCCCCCACCCCCCGCTCGTTTGAGAAAATCCTAACGGCCCACCTCTTTGCCGTCCGCTAGCGGACGGCAAAGAGGCAGAAAGGCGGACGGCAAAGGCTGGCGGACGGCAAAGAGGGCACTTGCCTAACGGCAGGTACCCCCCGCCCGTTACTCACTTCGTCCTCGCCTCGCCCTTCTTC
>NC_057796.1:495009464-495012517 GCF_018294505.1 Triticum aestivum
ACGTGATGCACACTGAGAAGAATATCGCCGAGGCACTTTTTGGTACATTGTTCGGCATAGATGGGAAGTCAAAGGATAATACTAAGGCTAGAGTCGATCTGGAGGCGCTATGTGATAGGCCGTTACAAAACATGAAAGAACCGAAAGGAAAGCAGAACTGGACGAAGCCAAAGGCATGGTTCAATCTTGGAAGGCCGGCTATGAGGGAAATTATCTTGTGGGTGAAAATGCAGTTGATGTTCCCCGATGGGTATGCAGCGAATCTACAAAGGGGAGCCAGTCTTGATAAATTGAAGATATTTGGTCTCAAGAGTCATGATTGGCACATATGGATTGAGCGGGTAATGCCGGTGATGTTGCGTGGCTTCATCCCTGAGGATGAATGGCTAGTACTGGCAGAACTCAGCTATTTCTTCCGTGTTCTTTGTGCGAAAGAACTATCGCCTAGCGTGCTAGAAGAAATGGAAGAGTTGGCGCCGGAGTTGATCTGCAAGTTAGAGAAGATCTTTCCACCGGGCTTCTTTAATCCAATGCAACATTTGATTTTGCATCTCCCGACCGAGGCAAGATTGGGGGGGCCCGTGCAAAATCGTTGGTGCAACTGGGTATGTGGTTTGCTTCATGATTCATGCAATTCATTCATCATGCTAGCTTGAGCCCTTTAATTACTAATTTTCATTGTTTCTCTCTTTTAGGCACGCCACAATAAGGCGGATAAGGTGCCAGAGGTGTACGACCTATATGCCATGGCCCACACTGGCTCTTACAAGAAAGTCAAGGCTTTCTCTCAGTCTGACCTCGATGATGCAAACAACTTCACCAACATCTCCTCCCACAACAAGCTCGTGAGATATAGAGATGAGGGGAAGGCGTGGAAAGGGGAGGACTTTAACCCGAGCCAGGGTCCCATTGATCCAGAGCTGGTGATGATATCTGGTGGCGGGAGGTCCCATGGCTCCATAGCCATTGGAGATGGACTTATCCGTTGTCCTAGCACTCTCCCGGAGATCAAGGCGCGCCAGTCGAGCTCCGCTCCTGAGATAAGGCCTCGTGAACGGCCAGTGCAACTCGCCATCAAGGTTAGTGATACGTACTCAGTTATCTTTCTCCATTACATTGTGTGCGCTTCCATCAATGATTACAAATGGTCATGTGAGTGGTGTTGCAGGCTGCTATACAGACTGAGAGAGATAGAACGGAGAAACTTCTGGCGGAGGCGGCGGAGAGGCAGCGGGAGATGGAGGAGAGGACGAGAAAGATGATGGAGGAGGAGAGGGCACGGAATGACATGCAGGCAAGGGCCATGTACGAGCTCCTTGTGGTAAGTTTCTTCTGCAGATTACTTGCTAGTCTTAACATTTGAGTCTCATTACTAACTAGTATGACTCTGTTCTGAAAACCAAATGTGCAGTCTGTGTGCGAGAAGTCCGGTCAGCCCGCTCCGCCGATGCCAGTGATTGCTCCTGGGAGCACGGTGAGTTTAGTTTGAATGGACATTAGTTGGTAGTCTCAACATTTGAGTGTCGTAATGCTAACGAGGCATTGGAAATGATCTTTGTTGCAGCTTAACTCCAGAAACGCATCGCACGATCCTTCTCCAGGTAGCGGCACTAGCCACCCCGCTCCTACACCTCCCTGATCACGGTAAGTTTCTCTAGTGTTTTGCTTAACAAATGCATAAAGACCCAGACTTAGCTTTATTTCCTCCAATATGCTTACCATAATGACCTAGAGTTAGCTTATTTTCCTCCAAAATGACCCATTTTACCTAGGTTAGCTTATAAATGATGCAGTTCATCCAAGTTAGCTCAAAAATGACCCATTTTACCTAGATTAGCTCCTAAATGATCCATTTTACCTACGTTAGCTTTAAAATGGCCCATTTCACCTACGTTAACTCCAAAATGACCCATCTTACCTAGGTTATCTCATAAACGATCCATTTCAACTAATTTAGCTCATAAACGATCCATTTGACCTAAGTGAGCTAAAAAATGATCCATTTCACCTAAATTAGCTCTTAAATGATCCATTTCACCTAAGTTAGCTAAAAACGATCCATTTCAACTAAATTAGCTAAAAAATGATCCATTTCAACAAAGTTAGCTAAAAAATGATCCATTTCACCTTAGTTACCTAAAAAACGATCCATTTCAACTAAGTTAGCTCAAAAACGATCCATTTCAACTAGGTTAGCTCCAAAATGACCCATTTCACCTTACTTAGCTCAAAAACGATGCCCTTCACCTTAGTTAGCTCATAAACGACCCATTTCAACTAAGTTAGCTCATAAATGATCCATTTCAACTAAGTTAGCTCATAAACAACCCATTTCAACTTAGTTAGCTCATATATGATCCATTTCACCTAAGTTAGCTCATAAATGACATATACTTCTTGTTCTAGTCTTCTTCTTGTTCTAGTCTTCTTCTTGTTCTAGTCACCTATTTCTAACTTTCTTATTTACCATTTTGCAGATTTCATTCACTTGATGGAAGCTAGCTTGCTATGATGGAGTGCTTGCTTTTCCTTTGATGAAACTTTGCATTGTATCTAGCTTGCTATCTTCATGACACTTTGCATTGTAATATATATATGGATGGAACAATATGTATGGATGGAACTTCCTTATGTATGAACAATGTGTATGGATGAAACTGATGTGATATGTGATATGAAACTTATGTGCTAGATATGTGTTGGATATGTGCTGGATATGAAACTTATATATGTGATATGTGCTGCAAATTGTGGGATTTAATAAAAAACAGACAATATGCAGGCTCTTTGCCGTCTGCCACCGACGGCAAAGCGCTCTTTGCCGTCTGCCGCGGACGGCAAAGAAGCCACGTGGCAGCCAACTGTGCTTCCTGGGAGCTGACCCATTTGGTCAGTTTGCCTACAGTGGCAGACGGCAAAGACTTTGCCGTCCGTGGCAGACGGCAAAGAGCCTGTACTTTGCCATCAGTGGCAGACGGCAAAGAACCTGCCATCTCTAGTGACGTGTAGATGACATCATAAGGCGGACGGCAAAGACCAAAGGCTCTTTGCCG